>NW_028270186.1:30933346-31018346 GCF_037043375.1 Chiloscyllium plagiosum | reverse complement strand
CTGCCCAGGGGACCTGCTGCCTTTGACATTATGCTGATGGGATAACCATCTGGCTGCTGTCTGGCTTTTGTGATTTGGGAGTATAACTTGTCCGATATACCCAGCATCTCTTGGCTGTCTATCTGTGTTTTAGCAAGGAGGCCGCAACATTTCACCCATTCCCCCTCCCCCACCCAGTCTTTTGAATAGAAAGAAGTTTATACAATGAATTACAAACCTAATTTTAAAAGCTGGTTATGTTTGTTGTCAGAGGAGCCTGATGTTTGAGCGAAAGCCATTTTGTACATTGGTCAAACCGATTGTCATATGGCTGATAAGTGATATCATAGAATCCCTACAGAGCAGAACAGGCCCTTCAGCCCATCGAGTCCACAATGACCCTCTGAAGAGAATGCAACTCAGATCCATCCCCTGATGATATCCCTGAAACCCTGCATTTCCCGTGGCTATTCCAGCTAACCTGAATATCCCTCGACACTATGGGCAATCTGTCAAAAATGTGCAGATGCAGGGAGAATGTACAAACACCACACAGACAGTCGCTCAAGAGTGGAATCAAACCCAGGTCTCTGGCGCTGTGAGGTAACAGTGCTCACCACTGAGCGACTGTGGCACTTGTAACTGTTTCGACAAAACATATTCCGTTCTGAGAATCCATACAGAATTGGGATGCATAGCCAACATCCAGTGAGCAGAATAAATGCAAGGGAATGAGACCTGCTGGCTCAAACTCCTGGAATTCCCTCCCGAAGGACATTGTGGGTCCTCCACCTGCAACAGTTCAAGGAGGCAGCTCACCACCAAAACCAGCTCCCGAGCAGCTACGGACAGGCAATCAATACTGGGCCCAGCCAGGAACACTCAAACGCTGCAAATGAATGAAACTGAGGTGATCACCCGGGGAGTTTCATCTACCTTCCAGTCCCTGGGGGTGTGTCCAGGTATTATTCACCATGACCGTACCCATCTGTTACAGCCTGCAATCCTAACCACCGGTATCCCGAGATATATCAAGGTGAGTGCAGTTAGGGACACAGCCAATGTGGTCCTCTCTATCTATCACTCCTCTCTCTATCTCACCCCTCTCTCTCTCTCTCTCCCTCAGCCCTTCTCTCTCACACCGCTTCTCTCTCTCTCAGCCCTCTCTCACTCTCACCCCTCTCTCTCACCCTCTCTCTCTTACCCCTTCTCTCTCACTCTCACCCCTCTCTCTCTCACCCTCTCTCTCTTACCCCTCTCTCTTCTCACACCTCTCTCTCTCTCTCTCTCTCTCCCTCAGCGCTTCTCTCTGACACCACTTCTCTCTCTCTCTCACCCCTCTCTCACTCTCACCCCCTCTCTCTCACACACCCCTCTCTCTCTCTCACCCCTCTCTCTCTCACCTCTCTCTCACCCTCTCTCTCTCTCACCCCATCTCTCTTGCACCCTCTCTCACCCCCTCTCTCTCAGGCCCTCTCTTTCAGCCCCCCTCTCTCTCTCACCCCCCTCTCTCACACCCCTCTCTCTCTCTTACACCCTCTCTCTCACCCCTTTCTCTCTCACCCCTTCTCTCTCTCCTACTTTCTTTCACACTCTCTCTCTCAGGTCCTCTCTTTCAGCCCCCCTCTCTCTCACCCCTGTCTCTCACACACCTCTCTCTCTCAACCCCCTTTCTCTCACACCCCCCCTCTCTCTCTCACCCTCTCTCTCACCCCTTTCTCTCTCACCCCTTCTCTCTCACCTACTCTCTCTCACACCCTCTATCTCAGGCCCTCTCTCTCTCTCTAGCACCCTCTCTCTCAACCTCTCTTTGTGTCACACCCTTCTCTCTCTCTCACCCTCTCTCTCTTACCCCTCTCTCTCACACCGCTTCTCTCTCTCACCGTCTCTCTCTGTCAGCCTGTCTCTCTCTCACCCCCTATCTCTCTCACACCCCCTCGCTCCCTCACTCCTCTCTCTCTTTCACCCCTCTGTCACCCCTCTCTCAACCTTCTCTCTCTAACGCGTCTCTTCCTCTCTCACACCTCTCTCTCTCAGCCTCTCTCTCTCACGCCTTCTCTCTCCCTCTCTTTGGCAGCCCTTCTCTCTCAGCCCCTCTCTCTCTCCCCAGTCTCTCCCACCCTGATCTCTCTCACAGTCCCTCTCTCTCTCACCCCTCGCTCTCTCTCATCCCTCTCTCTCTGATCCCTCTCTCTCTCACCCCTCTCTCTCACACACATCTCTCTCATCCTCTCTCTCTCACCCCTCTCTCAACCCCTCTGTCACCCCTTCTCTCTCAGCCCTCTCTCTCTCAGCCCACCTAGTCACTCCAGTCTTTCCCACCCTGATCTCTCTCACACACTCTCTCTCACCATCTCTCTCTCTCACCCCTTCACTCTCTCATCCTGTCTCTCTGTCAGCCCCTGTCTCTTTCTCACCCGCTCTCTCTTCCACCACTCTCTCTCCCTCAACCCCTCTCTCTCAACCCTCTCTCTCTTAACCCTCTCTCTCACACCTCTCTCTCTCACCCCTACTCTGTTAGCCCCTCTCTCGCACCCCCCTCTCTCAGGCCCTCTTTCTCTCACCCCTCTCTCTGTTTCATCCCTCTCGCTCTGTTTCACCCCTCTGTCTCACCCCCTCTCTCACCCCCTGTCTCTCAGCCTGTCTCTCTGTCACCCCCTGTCTCTTTCTCACCCGCTCTCCCTTCCACCCCTCTCTCTCCCTCACCCCTCTCTCTCACACCACTCTCTCTTTCACTCCTCTCTCTCTCATCCTCTCGCTCTTACCCATCTCTCTCTCTCTTACACACCTCTCTCTCTCACGCCTTCTCTCTCACCCTCTCTTTCACAGCCCCTCTCTCTCAGCTCTTCTCTCTCTCATCCCTTTCTCTCTCATCCCACTCTCTCTCACACCCTCTCTCTCTCTTACCCCTCTCTCTCACACTGCTTCTCTCTCTCTCACCCGTCTCTCACTCTCACCCCTTTCTCCCTCTCTCACTCTCTCTCTCAACCCCTCTCTCTCAAGCCCTCTCTTTCAGCCCATTGCTCTCTCACCCCCCCCCCAACACACCTCTCTCTCAACCCTCTGTCGCTCTCACACTCCTCTCTCTCTCTCTCACCCTCTCTCTCAACCCTCTCTCTCACTCCCCTCTCTCTCAGGCCCTCTCTTTCATCCCTCCTCTCTCTCACAACACCCTTCTCTCTCTCTCTCACCCTCTATCTCTCTCATCCCCTCTCTCTCTCACACACCTCTCTCTCACCCTTTCTCTCTCACCTCACTCTCTCTCACACACCCTCTCTCTCTTACCCCTCTCTCTCTCACACACCTCTCTCTCACACCCTCTCTATCACCCCCCTCTCTCTCACACCCTCTCTCTCTCATACCTCTCTCTCACCTCTTCTCTCTCACCCTTCTCTCTCACCCCTCTCTCAGGCCCTCTCTTTCAGCCCCTCTCACTCTCTCACCCCTCTCTCTCTCTCTCACCCTCTCTCTCTCACCCCTCTCTCTCTCACGCTCCTCTCTCCCACCCTCTCTCTCTCACTCATTCTCTCTCACCCCCTCTCTCCCTTACACCCCCTCTCTCTCTCACACCTCCCTCTCTCTCACCCCTCTCTCTCATCCCGCTCTCCCTCTCACATCTTTCTCTCTCATCCCTCTCTCTCTCATACCCTCTCTCACCGCCCCCTCACCCCTCTCTCTCACCCCCTCTCTCTCACCCCCTCTCTCTCACACCCCTCTCTCTCTCACGCCCTCTCTCTTACCCCCTCTCTCTCATCCCTCTCTCTCTCACCCCCTCTCTCCCTCACCTCGATCTATCTGTCTCCCCTCTCTCTCTCTCCCCTCTCTCACTCTCCCACACCCTCTCTTTCTTAGCCCTCTCTCCGCTCTCTCTCTCCCCTCTCTCACTCTCCCACACCCTCTCTTTCTTAGCCCTCTCACTCTCTTACCCCCTCTCTCTCATGCCTCTCTCTCACCTTCTCTCTCTCACCTATTCTTTCTCTGCCTGTCTCTCTCTCACCCCCTCTCTCTTTCTCACCTGCTCTCTTCCACTCCGATCTCTCTCACACACACTCTCTCTCACCCCTCTCTCTCTCACCCCTCTCTCTATTACCTCTCTCTCTCACACACACACACCACTCTCTCTCAGAACCCTCTTGCTCTACCCAGTCTCTCCCAACCTGATCTCTCTCACTCACCTTCTCTCTCACGCCTCTCTCTCTTACACCTCTCTCTATCTCACCCCCCCTCTCTCTCAGACCCTCTCTCTCTCTCACCCTCTCACTGTGTTTCACCCCTCTCTCTCTTACCTCTCCCTCTCACCCCCTCTCTCTCACACGTCTCTCTCTCTTTCAGCCCTTCTCCCTCTCACACCCCACTTCTCTCACAGACCTCTCTCTCAACCCTCTGTCTCTCACACACCTCTCTCTCTCACCCTCTCTCTCACCCCTTCTCTCTCTCACACCTTTCTCTCTCTCTCTCACCCTCTCTCTTTCTAACCCCTCTCTCTCACTAACCCCTCTCCCTCTCAACCCTCTCTCTTACCCCCCTCTCTCTCACACACTCTCTCTCTCACCACTTCTCTCTCATTGCCTCTCTCATCCCCCTCTCTCAGACTATCCCTTCCAGCCCCTCTCACTCTCTCAGCCCTCTATCTCTCTCACCCTTTCTCTCTCACCCCCTTCTCTCTCATACCCTCTCTCTCAGGTCCCCCTCTCTCTCTCACCCCTCTCTCTCACCCCTCTCTCTCACCCCTCTCTCTCTCACACCCCTCTCTCTTCACACCCCTTTCTCTCTCACACACCCCTCTCCCTCACCCCCTCTCTCTCACCCCCCTCTCTCTCTACTCCCTCTCACCTCCTCTCTCTCATCCCCTCTCTGTCACACACCCCTCTCTTTCACCCCTCTTTCTCACACACCCCCTCTCTCACCCCCCTCACTCTCACACCCCTCTCTCTCTCACCCTTCTCTCTCTCTCACCCCCTCTCTCCCTCACCCCGCTCTATCTGTCATCCCCTCCCTCTCTCCCCTCTCTCTCACCCCCTCACTCTCACACCCTCTCTTTCTTAGCCCTCTCACTCTCTCACCCCTCCCACTCTCACCACTCTCATTCTCTCTTACCCCTCTCTCTTTCACCCCCTCTCAGTCTTACCCCTCTCTCTTTCACCCCCTCTCAGTCTTACCCCTCTCTCTTTCACCCCCTCTCAGTCCTTACCCCTCTCTCTTTCACCCCCTCTCAGTCTTACCCCTCTCTCTTACAACCTCTCTCACACCCTCACTCTCCCCCATTCTCTCCCCCCTTTCTCTCCCCCACTCTCACTCACCCCCTTTCTCTTTCTCACCCCGATCTTTCCCATCCCCTCTCTCTCTCACACTCTCTCAGCCTTCTCTCTCTTTACCCTCTCTCTCTTACCCCCTCTCTCACGACTCTCTCTTACCTTCTCACTCTCACCCTCTCTTTCTCTGCCTGTCTCTCTCTCACACCCCGCCACTCTCTCACCCCTCTTTCTCACCCTTTCTCTCTCAACCCTCTCTCTCATTACCCCTCCCTCTCACACCTCTCTCTCTCCTACCCCTCTCTCTTACACCTCTCTCTGTCTCTCACCTCTGTCTCTCACCCTCTGACTCTCACCCCTTCTCTCTCACCCTCTCTTTCAGCCCTTCTCTCTCACACCCCCCTCTCTCTCACACACCTCTCTCTCAACCCACTGTTTCTCTCACACCCCTCTCCCTCACCCCTGTCTCTCTTACCCCTCTCTCTTACACACCTCTCTCTCACCCTGTCTCTCAACCCCCGCTCTCTCTCACATCCCTCTCCCTCTCTCACCCATTCTCTCTCACCTCCTCTCTCAGGCCCTCTCTCTCTCATCCCCCCCTCTCTTACACCCCTCTCTCTGTCACATCCCCTCTCTCTCACCCTCTCTCTCTCACCCCATCTCTCTCACTCCCCTCTCTCTCTCACCCCTCTCTCTCTTACACCCCTCTATCTGTCACACCCCTCTCTCTCACCCCTCTCACTCTCTCACACCTCTCTCTCTCATCCCCCTCTCCCACCCCCTCTCTCTCACTCCCTCTCTGTTACACCCCATCTCTCTCACCTGCTCTCTCTTTGTCACTCACTCTCTCTTCTTTCTCACTTACACTCTCTATCTTTTTCACTCACTCTCTCTCTTTCTCACTTACACTCTCTATCTTTTTCACTCACTTTCTCTCTTTCTCACCCCCTCTCTCTCTCACCCCTTCTCTCTCAACTCCTCTCTCTCTCCCGCCCTCTCTCTCCCCTCTCTCCCCCACTGTCACTCACCCCCTTTCTCTTTCTCACCTGCGCTCTCCCCCACCCTAATCTTTCTCATCCTCCCTCTCTGTCTCACCCTCTCACCCTTATCCCTCTTTCCCCCTCTCTCTCTTACCCCCTCTCTCTCACACCTCTCTCTCACCTTCTCTCTCACCCTCTCTTTCTCTGCCTGTCTCTCTCTCACCCCCTCTCTCTTCCTCACCCCCTCTCCCTTCCGCTCCGATCTCTCTCACACCCCCTCTCTCACCACTCTCTCTCGCCACTCTCTCTCACCCCTCTCTCTCTCACACCCCCTCTCTCTCACACCCCCTCTCTCTCACACCCCTCTCTCTCACACCCCTCTCTCACCCCTCTCTCTCTCACACACCCTCTCTCTCACACCCCCTCTCTCTCACCCCTCTCTCTCTCACACACCCCTCTCTCTCACACCCCCTCTCTCTCACACCCCCCTCTCTCTCACCCCTCTCTCTCACACCTCTCTCTCACCCCCCTCTCTCCACCCTCTCTCTCTCAGCCCCCTCCCTCTCTCCCCAGTCACTCCCACCCTGATCTCTCACACACCTTCTCTCACATGCTTCTCTCTCTCACCCTCTCTCTCTCCCACCCCTCTCTCTCTCATTCTCCTATCTCTATCTCACCCCCTCTCTCTCAGGCCCTCTCTCTCTCAGCCCCTCTCTCTCTTTCACCCCTCTCTTTTACCTCCCTCTCACCCTCTCTCTCTCACCCTCTGTCTCTCATCTTTGTCTCTCTAACTCAGCCTGTCTCTCTCTCACCCCCGTCTCTTTCTCACCCACTCTCTCTTCCACCCCGATCTCTCTCTCACACCCTCTCTCTCCCTCATCCCTCTCTCTCCCTCACCCTTCTCTCCCTCTCACCCCTCTCTCTCTCTTGCCCGTCTCTCTCTCTCTCCCTCTCTCTTAACCCTCTCTCTCACCCCCTCTCTCTCACCCGCTCTCTCTCACCCCGTCTTTCTCACCTCCTCTCTCTCATCCCCTCTCTCTCACCCCTTCTCTCTCACCCCTCGCTTTCACCCTGTCTCTCTCAGCCTGTCTCTCTCTCACCCCCTCTCTCTTTCACATCCGCTCTCTCTTCCACCCCGATTTCTCTCACACAAGCTCTCTAACTCACCCCTCTCTCTCACTCACCCTCTCTCTTTCTCTCACCCCCTCTCTCTCACATCCTCTCTCTCACCTACCCGTCCATTTCTTACCCCTCTCTCTCTCACCTCTCTCTCACACCCTCTCTCTCCCACCCCTTCTCTCTCACCCCTTCTCTCTCACTCCCTCTCTCTCACGCCCACTCTTTCAGCCCCTCTCTCACTCTCCCTTCCCTCTCACACACCTCTCTCTCATCCTCTGTCTCTCACTCCTCTCTCTCTTACCACTCTCTCTCTCACCCCTCTCTCTCTTACACCCCTCTCTCTGTCACACCCCTCTGTTTCACCCCTCTCACTCTCTCACACCTCTCTCTGTCATCCCCCTCTCCCACCCCCTCTCTCTCACCCCCTCTCTGTTACACCCCCTCTCTCTCACCTGCTCTCTCTTTACACTCACTCTCTCTCTTTCTCACTTACTCTCTATCTTTTTCACTCACTCTCTCTCTTTCTCACTCCCTCTCTCTCTCTCACCCCTTCTCTCTCAACTCCTCTCTCTCTCCCGCCCTCTCTCTCCCCTCTCCCCCACTGTCACTCACCCCCTTTCTCTTTCTCACCCGCGCTCTCCCCACCCCAATCTTTCTCATCCTCCCATTCTGTCTCACCCTCTCACCCTTATCCCTCTTTCCCCCTCTCTCTTAGCCCCTCTCTCTCACATCTCTCTCTCAACTTCTCTCTCACCCTCTCTTTCTCTGCCTGTCTCTTTCTCACCCCCTCTCTCTTCCTCACCCGCTCTCCCTTCCACTCCGATCTCTCTCACACCCCCCTCTCTCTCACCACTCTCTCTCACCCCTCTCTCTCTCACCCCTCTCTCTCTCACCTCTCTCTCTCACCCCTCTCTCTCTCACACCCCCTCTCTCTCACACCCCTCTCTCTCACCCCTCTCTCTCACACCCCCTCTCTTTCACACCCCCTCTCTCTCACACCCCTCTCTCTCTCACCCCTCTCTCTCTCTCACCCCCCTCTCTCAGCCCTCTCTCTCTCAGCCCCCTCCCTCTCTCCCCAGTCTCTCACCCCCCTCTCTCTCAATCCCTCTCTCTCACACACCTCTCTCTCGCCCCCTCTCACCCCGTCCCTCTCTCACCCCCTCTCACACCCTTTCTCTCTTACCCCGCGCTCTCACTGTAACCTCTCCCCCTCTCGCTCAACCCCTCTCTCTCACTCACTCTCTCAATCACACCCTCTCCTTCTCACTCCACTCTCTCTCTTCCCACCTCTCCACTTTCTCTCTCTCAATCACCCCTTGTCTCTCTCATCCTCTCTGTCATCCTCTCTCTCATTCCCTGTGTCTCTCCCCCCCACCACCCCCTCTCTCAACCCTCCTCACTCTCTCATCCCCTTTCACTCTTATCCTGCGCTCTCTCTAACCCCTCCCCCTCACCCCTCTCGCTCACTCACTCTCTCTTCCCCTCTCTCTTGCACCCCTCTCTTTCTCTCTCAACCCCTCTCTCTCACCACTCTCTCTCTCACCCTCTCTCTCTCACCCCTCTCTCTCTCTCATCCCTCGTTTTCTCTATCAACCCCTCTCTCACCCCCCTCTCTCACCACTCCCTCTCTCTCTCTCACACCCATCTCCCTCTCACACCCCTCTCTCTCCATCACCCCTCTCTCTCCCAGCCCAATCTCTTTCAAATCCGCCCCTCTCTCTCACACACACTCTCACACACCCTCTCTCTCCCTCTCACACCCCTCTCTCTCCATCACCCCTCTCTCTCCCAGCCCAATCTCTTTCACATCCGCCCCTCTCTCTCAAACACACTCTCACACACCCTCCCTCTCTCACCACCTCCCTCTTTCCCACCATCTCTCTGCCTCTTTCTCATCCGCTCTCTCTCTCTCACCACCTCTCTCTCACCCCCCTCTCTCACCCCCTCTCTCCCATCCCCTCTCTGTCACTCACTCCCACCTCTCCCTCTCACCACCCTCTCACCCCCTCTCTCTCACCCCCTCTCTCTCACCCCCTCTCTCTCACCCCCCTCTCTCACCCCTCGCTCTCTCACCCCTCTCTCTCACCCACACTCTCTCTCACACCTTCTCCTTCTCACTCCACTCTCTCTCTTACCCCCCTCCCCACTTTCTCTCTCTCAATCACCCATTGTCTCTCACCTCCTCTCTCGCACACCTCTCTCTCACTCCCTGTGTCTCTCACCACCCCTCTCTCACTATCCCCTCTATCAACCCCCTCACTCTTTCACCCCTCTCTCTCTCACCACAGTCTCTCTCTCTCTGTCCCATCACTTCTGTCTCTCACCCCTTCTCTCTCAACCTCTATCTCACCCCACCCCCTCTATCTCACCCCTCGCTCTCTCACCTGGTCTCTCTTTCTCACTCACTCTTTCTCTTTCTAACTTACACTCTCTCTCTTTTTCACTCACTCTCTTTCTCTTTCTCACCCCCTCTCTCTCACGCCCTCTCTCTCAACTCATCTCTCTCTCCCTCAACTCCTCTCTCCTCTCTCTCACTTCTCTCTACCCCCTCTCTTGCCCCCACTCTCTACCCCCCTCTCTGCCCCTATCTCTCACACCCCCTCTCTCTCACCCCACACTCACTCTCTCAGCCCACTCTCTCTCTTTAAGCCCGCATCTCTCTCTCTCACCCCTTATTTCCCCCATCTCTCTCAACCCCTCTCTCTCAACCCCTCTCTCTCAACCCCTCTCTCTCAACCCCCTCTCTCAACCGCGCTCTCTCAACTTCTGTCTCTCAATTCCTCTCTCTCTCTCCCCTCTCTCTCCCCCTCTCTCTTGCCTCCACCCTCTACCTCCTCTTTCCCGCGTCTCTCACATCCCCTCTCTCTCACTCCCATCTCACTCTCTCACCCCACTCTCACTCTCTCCCCCCATGTCTCTCTCTCTCCCGCCCCCTCTGTCTCCCACCCTTTCTCTCTCACACCCCTGTTTCTCACCTCCCCTCTCAATTTCTCTCTTTCACCCCCTCTCAACACCTCTCTCTCTCTCACCCTCTCTCTCCCCCTCTCTCTCCCCTCTCCTCCACTCTCTCCCCCTCTATCCGCCATCTCTCTACCCCTCTCTCTCCCCTCTCCCTCCCCCTCCCCCGCCCCCTCTCTCTCTCCTCCTGTCTCCCCTCCTCTTTCGCCCCTCTCTCTCACACCCCTCTCTTACGTCTCTCTCTCTCTCTCTCACACTTCAGCTCGCTCTCTTCCCCTTGCGTCTCTCTCACTCTCTCATCCTCTTCTCACATTATCTCTCTCTCCCTGCCTCTCTCCCTCTCTCTTGCCTCCCTCTCTCTCTTATCTCACGGTCTCTCTCATTCGCTCTCTCTTGCTCATGCTCTCTCTCTCTCTCTCTCTCTCTCTCTCTCTCTGTCGCTCATGCTCTCTCTGTCTGGCACTCTCACTCTCTCTCTACCTCTCTCTCAGTCCACCCTACCTCCCTCACCTCTTCTCTCTCACTCTTGCTTTATCTCTCTCTCTCTGTCTGTCGCTCTCTCTCTCCGTCTCTCTCTCAGTATCCCCCCTCACCTCCTCTCTCTCAACCCATCTTTCTCAACCCCTCACTCCCTCCTCTCTCTCACCCCCCTTCTCTCTCACCCCCTTCTCTCTCTCAACCCCACTCTCTTTCAATCCCGCTCTCTCTCACCCCTTTCTCACCCCCCATCACCACCACCTCGCTCAAATCCCCTCACTCTCTGATCCCCTCACTCTCTCACCCCCTCACTCACCCCTCTCTCTTTTCCACTCTCTCTCTAAACCCTGTCTTTCTCTGTCAACCCCTCGCTCTCACCCCTCTCTCTCTCATTCCCTCACTCTCTCACCCCATCAGCCTCTCACTCCCTCTCTCTCAACCATCTCTCTCTCTCACATCCATCTCTCTCTCACCCCCCCTCTCTCTCCCCTCTTTCTCCGTCACCCCTCTCTCTCTCCCACCCCAATCTCTTTTACATCCCCCCTCTCTCTCACACACATTCTCACACACCCTCTCTCTCTCGCACCCCCTCTCTCTCACCCCCTCTCTCCCACACCCTCTCTGTCACTCACTTAAACCTCTCCCTCTCACAGCCCTCTCACCCCTCTCTTTCTCACACACCCCCTCTCTCAACCCTCTCTTTCTCCCACCTTCCTCTCTCTCTACCCCTCTCTCTCTGACCCCTCTCTCTCACATCCTCTCTCTCACCCCTCTCTCTCACCCCCTCTCTCAACACCCCCCTCTCAACACTCCTCAAACTCTCATCCCCTCACTCTCTAACCCCCTCAGTCTCTCACCCCACTCTCTCTCAACCCCTCTCTCACACATCCATCTCTCTCTCACCCTCTCTCTCTCCCCTCTCTCTGTCACCCCTTTCTCTCCCACCCCAATCTCTTTCACATCCCCATCTCTCTGCCTCTTTCTCCTCCCCTCTCTCTCCTTCTCGCACCCTCTCTCTCACCCCCATTCTCTCTCACCCCTCTGTCTCCCACTCCCTCTGTGTCACTCACTCCCACCTCTCCCTCTCACTGCCCTCTCACCCCATTCTCTCTCTTACCCACTCCCCACTTTCTCACTCTCAAACACCCCTTGTCTCACCCCTCTCTCTCTCACCTCTCTCTCACTCCCTGTGTCTCACCACCCCTCTCTCACCACCCCCTCTCTCAACCCCCCTCACTCTCTCATCCCCTCTCTCTCACCCCTCTCTCTGTCACCCCCTCTCACCCCTCCTCTATCTCTCACCCCCTCACCCCTCTCTTTTTCTCTCTTACCCTGCGCTCTCTCTCTCTCTAACCCCTCCCCCTCTCACCCCTCTCGGTCACCCCCTCTCTCTAACCCTCTCTCTCACCCCTCTCTTTCTCTCTCAACCCCTCTCTCTCACCACTTTCTCTCACACCCCCTCTCTCTCACCCCTCTCTCTCACACCTCTCTTTCTCTGTCAACCCCTCTCTCTCACCGCTCTCTCTCTCACTCCCTCTCTCGCTCACTGCCCCTCTCTCACCACACCCTCTCTCAACAACCCTCACTCTCTCACCCCCTCTCTCTCAACTCCTCTCTCTCTCACATCCATTTCTCTCTCACCCCTCTTTCTCTCCTCTCTCTCTCTCTGTTATCCTTCTCTCTCACACCCCAATCTCTTTCACATCCCCCCTCTCTCTCACACACACTCGCTCTCACTCCCCGCCCTCTCTCCCGCCATCTCTCTGCCTTTTTCTCATCCCCTCTCTCTCCTTCTCACTCCCTCTCTCTCACCCCCTCTCCCTCTTAATGCCTCTCTCTCCACCCCCTCTCTGTCACTCATTCCCACCTCCTCCTCTCACCCAGCGCTCTCTCTCTCTCTCACCCCCTCTCTCTCCCACCCCCTCTCTCTCACCCCTCTCTCTCTCACCCTCTCCTTCTAACTCCACTCTCTCTCTTACCCCTTCCCCACTTTCTCTCTCAATCACCCCTTGTCTCTCACCCCCCTCTCTCTCCCACCTCCCTCTCTCACACCCCCTCTCACTCCCATCTCACTCTCTCACCCCTCTCTCTCTCTCACCACAGTCTCTCTCTCTCTGTCCCATCACCTCTGTCTCTCACCCCTTCTTTCTCAACCCCTTCTCACCCCACCCCCTCTCTTCACCCCTCACACTCTCACCCCCTCTCTCTTTCTCACTTACACTCTCTCTCTTTTTCACTCACTCTCCCTTTCTCACCCCTCTCTCTCACACCCTCTCTCTCAACTCCTCTCTCTCCCCCCTCTCTCTCCCCTCTCACTACCCCCTCTCTTGCCCCCCACTCTCTACCCCCTCTCTACCCTGTCTCTCACACCCCCTCTCTCTCACTCCCATCTCACTCCCTCACCCCACGCTCACTCTCTCACCCCTCTCTCTCTCTCACCCTCTCCTTCTAACTCCACTCTCTCTCTTACCCCTTCCCCACTTTCTCTCTCAATCACCCCTTGTCTCTCAACCCGTCTCTCTCTCCCACCTCCCTCTCTCTCACTCCCTCTCTCTCTCTCTCTTAGCCCTCTCTCACACCCCCTCTCATTCCCATCTCACTCTCTCCCCCCCTGTCTCACCACAGTCTCTCTCTCTCTCTCTGTCCCATCCCCTCTGTCTCTCACCCCTTCTCTCTCACCCCTTCTCACCCTACCCTTCTCTCTCACCCCTCGCTCTCTCACCCCACGCTCTCTCACCCCTCGCTCTCTCACCCCCTCTCTCTTTCACACTCACGCTCTCTCTTTCTCACTTTCACTCTCTCTTTTTCACTCACTGTCTCTCTTTCTCACCCCTTCTCTCTCTCACACCCTCTCTCAACACCTCTCTCTCTCTCCCCCTCTCTCTCCCTTCTCTCTACCCCCTGTCTTGCCCCCACTCTCCCCCTGTCTCTCACACCCCCTCTCTCTCACTCCCATCTCACTCTCTCACCCCACTCTCTTTCTCTTAGCCCACGTCTCTCTCTCACTCACTCCTTTTCCCCCATCTCTTTCAACCCCTGTCTCTCACCCCCTCTCTCAATCTCTCTCTCTCAACACCTCTCTCTCACCCCCCTCTCTCTCCCACCCCCCTCTCTCTCCCAACCCCCTCTCTCTCCCACCCCCCTTCTCTCCCACCTCCCTCTCTCTCACCCCTCGCTCTCTCACACCCTCTCCTTCTCACTCCACTCTCTCTGCTACCCCCTCCCCACTTTCTCTCTCTCAATCACTCCTTGTCTCTCACGCCCTCTCTCTCCCACCTCCCCCCCTCTCAACCCCCCTCTCTCTCTCCCCCTCTCTCTCTCAACCCTTCTCCCTAACCCCTCGCTCTCTCACCCCTCTCTCTCACATTCCCTCGCTCTCTCTCACCATCCCCTCTCTCAAACCCCCTCACTCTCTCACGCCCTCACACTCTCAACCCCTCCCTCTCACACTCCTCTCTCTCACACCCTCTCTCTCCCACCCCCCTCTCTCTCACCACCCCTTTCTCAACCTCCCTCACTCTCTCATCCCCTCACTCTCTCACACCTTCAATCTCTCACGCCCTTTCTCTTTCTCAAACCCTTTCTCTCGCCCCACTCTCTCTCTCATCCCCTCTCTCTCACCCCTCTCTCTCACTCCCTCTCACACCCTTTCTCTCTTACCACGCGCTCTCTCTAACCCCTCACCTTCTCACCCCTCTCTCTCACCCCTCTCTCTCAATCACACCCTGCCCTTCTCACTCCACTCTCTCTCTTACCCCCCACACTTTCTCTCCCTCAATCACCCCCTCACTCTCTCTCTCTCACCCCTCCCTCTCTCACCCCCTCACCCCTTTCTCTTTCTCTCTTACACCGCGCTCTCTCTCGAACCCCTCTCCCTCTCACCTTTCTTGCTCATCCCCTCTCTCTCTTCCTCTCTCTCTCTCACCCCTCTCTTTCTCTCTCACCCTCTCTCTCTCACCACTCTCTCTCACACACTCTCTTTCTCTGTCAACCTCTCTCTCTCACCCCTCTCTCACTCCCTCTCTCTCTAAACGCCCCCCTCTCACCACCCCCTCTCTCAACACCCCTCAATCTCTCATCCCCTCACTCTCTCACACCCTCAGTCTCTCACCCCCCTCTCTCTCAACCCGCTCTATCTCACATCCACCTCTCTCTCACCCCCCTCTCTCTTCAAACCTTCTCTCACCCCCCTTAATCTCTCATCCCCTTACTCTCTCACCTCATCAGTCTCTGACACATCCCTCTCTCACACACCCTCTCTCTCAACCCCCTCTCTCACCACCCCTCAATCTCTCATTCCCTCAGTCTCTCACACCCTCAGTCTCTCACCCCCCTCTCTCTCAACCACTCTCTATCTCTCACATCCACCTCTCTCTCACCCCCCTCTCTCTCTTCAACCCCTCTCTCACCCCCCTCAATCTCTCATCCCCTTACTCTCTCACCTCATCAGTCTCTCACACACCCCTCTCTCTCACCCCCCTCTCCCACCTTCCTCTCTCTCACCCCCCTCTCTCACCACCCCTCAAACATCTCCCTCTCTCCCCCCTCTCCCCTCTCTCTGTCACCCCTTTCTCTCCCACCCCAATCTGTTTCACATCCCCCTCTCTCTCACACACACTCTCAAACACTCTCCCTCTCTCCCACCATCTCTCTGCCTCTTTCTCTCCCCTCTCTCTCCTTCTTGCTTCCTCTCTCTCACCCCCTCTCTCTCACCCCCTCTCTCTCACACCCTCTCTCTCCCACCCCCTCTCTGTCACTCACTCCCACCTCTCCCTCAGCGCCCTCTCACCCAGCTCTCTCTCTCTCACCCCCTCTCTCTCTCCCACACCCCCTCTCTTCCTCCCTCTCACTCTTTCACCCTCTCTCTCTCACACCCCACCCCTCTCTCTCACCCCCTCAGTCTCAGCCCCCACCCCTCTCACTCTCAACCCCCCTCTCTCTCTCACCCCCTCTCTCTGAACGCCTCTTTCTCACTCCCTGTGTCTCTCACCACCCCTCTCTCACCACCCCCACTCTCATCCCCTCTCTCTCACCCCTCTCTCTGTCACCCCTTCTCATTCCTCCTCCCTCTCTCACCCACTCACCCCTCTCCCTTTCTCTATTACCCCGCGCTCTCTCTCTCTAACCCCTTCCCCTCTCACCCCTCTCGGTCACCCCCTCTATCTCTTACCCTCTCTCTCTCACCCCTCTCTTTCTTTCTCAACCCCTCTCTCTCACACACACTCTCTCTCACCCCTCTCTCTCTGAACTCGCTTTCTGTGTCAACCCCTCTCTCTCACTCCCTCTCTCGCTCACCGTCCCCCCTCACCACCCCCTCTCTCACCACCCCCTCTCTCAACACCCCTCAGTCTCTCACCCCCTCTCTCTCAACCCCTCTCTCTCTCACATCCATCTCTCTCTCACTCCCCTCTCTCTCACCCCTCTCTCTCCGTCACCCCTCTCTCTCCCACCCCAATCTCATTCACATCCCCATCTCTCACACACACTCTCACACACCCTTGCTCTCTCACCCCTTCCTCTCTCCCACCATCTCTCTGCCTCTTTCTCATCCCTTCTCTCTCCTTCTCGCTCCCTCTCTCTCACCCCTCTCTCTCTCACCCCTCTCTCTCCCACCTCCCTCTCTCTCTCCCACCTCCCTCTCTCTCAACCCTCTGTCTTACACCCCCACCCCCTCTCTCTTACACACCCCACCCCCTCTCCCTCTCAACCCCTCTCTCTCAACCCCTCACTCTCACCCTTGCTCTCACCCCTCTCCCACACTCCCTCTCTCTCACTCCCTCTCTCTCTCACCACCCCCTCTCTCAACACCCCTCAGTCTCTCACCCCCTCTCTCTCAACCCCTCTCTCTCTCACATCCATCTCTCTCTCACTCCCCTCTCTCTCACCCCTCTCTCTCCGTCACCCCTCTCTCTCCCACCCCAATCTCATTCACATCCCCATCTCTCACACACACTCTCACACACCCTTGCTCTCTCACCCCTTCCTCTCTCCCACCATCTCTCTGCCTCTTTCTCATCCCTTCTCTCTCCTTCTCGCTCCCTCTCTCTCACCCCTCTCTCTCTCACCCCTCTCTCTCCCACCTCCCTCTCTCTCTCCCACCTCCCTCTCTCTCAACCCTCTGTCTTACACCCCCACCCCCTCTCTCTTACACACACCCCACCCCCTCTCCCTCTCAACCCCTCTCTCTCAACCCCTCACTCTCACCCTTGCTCTCACCCCTCTCCCACACTCCCTCTCTCTCACTCCCTCTCTCTCTCACCACCCCCTCACTCAAACCCCCTCACTCTCTCATCCCCTCACTCTCTCACCCCCTCTCTCTCACCCCTCTCTCTCAACCCCTCTCTCTCATCCCCCTCTCTCTCTCACCCTCCCTCTCTCTCTCATGTCTCTCTCTCACTTCCTCTCTCTTTCACCCCCTTGTCTCTCACCACCCCCACTCTCAACCCCCTTCACTCTCTCATCCCCTCACTCTCTCATACCTCCAACCTCTCATGCCCTCTCTCTTTTCAAACCCTCTCTCTCTCACCCCCCCTCTCTCTCTCATTCCCTCTCTCACCCCTCTCTCTCACGCCCTCTCACACCCTTTCGCTCTTACCCCGCGCTCTCTCTAACCCCTCCCCCACTCTCTCACCCCTCTCTCACCTACTCTCTCAATCACACCCTCTCCTAACTCCACTCTCTCTCTTACCCCCTCCCCACTTTCTCTCTCTCAATCACCCATTGTCTCTCACCCCCTCTCTCACCCCTCTCTCTAACTCCCTGTGTCTCTCACCCCACTCTCACCACCCCCTCGCTCAACCCCCCTCACTCTCTCATCCCCTCTCTCTCACCCCTCTCTCTCTCACCCCCTCTCACCTCTCCTCCCTCTCTCACCCCCTCACCCCCTCCCTTTCTCACACCCTTTCTCTCTTACCCCGCCCTCTCTCTCTAACCCCTCCCCCTCTCACCCCTCTCGCTCACCCCCTCTCTCACCCACTCTCTCTCACCCCTCGCTCTCTCACCACTCTCTCTCACCCACTCTCTTCTCACACCCTCTCTTTCTCACTCCACTCTGTCTCTTACCCCCCACATTTTCTCTCTCAATCAACCCTTCTCTCTCAACCCCTTCTCACCCCCAGCCCCCTCTCTCTCCACCTCTCTCTGCCCCCCTTTCTCTCCCCTCTCTCTGCCCCCCCTCTCTCTCCCCCTCTGTTTCCCTCTGTCTCTCACACCCCCTCTCTCTCCATCCCATCTCACGCTCTCACCCCACTTTCTCGCTCTCACCCCACGTCTCTCTCTCTCTCCACCTCCTATTCCTTACACCCCTTCTCTCTCACACCCCTTCTCTCTCTCACACCCCTTCTCTCTCACACCCCTTCTCTCTCTCACACCCCTTCTCTCTCACACCTCTTCTCGCTCTCACACCCCTTCTCTCTCACTCCATCTCTCTCTCACCACCCCTTTCTCAACCCCCTCACTCTCTCATCCCCTCACTCTCTCACACCCTCAATCTCTCACGCCCTCTCTCTTTCTCAACCCCTCTCTCTCACCCCTCTCTCTTTCATCCCCTCTCCGACCCCTCTCTCTTACTCCCTCTCACATCCTTTCTCTCTTACCCCACACGCTCTCTAACCCCTCCCCCTCTCACCCCTCTCGCTCACCACTCTCTCTCACCCACTCTCTCAATCACACTCTCTCCTTCTAACTCCACTCTCTCTCTTACCCCCTCCCCACTTTCTCTCTCTCAATCACCCCTTGTCTCTCAACCTCTCTCTCTCGCACCCTCTCTTTCACCCACTCTCTCTCACTCAAGCTCTCTCTTTCTCACTTATACGCTCTCTTTTTCACTCACTCTCTCTCTTTCTCATCCCCTCTCTCTCACCCCCTCTCTCTCACCCCCTGTCTCTCTCACCCTCTCTCTCCCCCCTCTCTCTCCCCTCTCTCTCCCCTTCTCTCTACCCCCTCTCTTGCCTCCCACTCTTTACCCTTTCTCTCCCCCTGTCTCTTACAACTCCTCTCTCTCACTCCCATCTCACTCTCTCACCCCACTCTCTATCTCTTAGCCCATGTCGCTCTCTCTTTCCCACCCCCTCTCCCTCACACACCTTCTCTCTCACATCCCTTCTCTCTCACACCCCTTCTCTCTCACACCCCTGTTTCTCACCCCCCCTCTCACTTCCTCTCTCTCATCCCCTCTCTCTCTCAGAGCCCTCTCTCCCCCTCTCTCTCCACCCCCTCTCTCCCCCTCTCTCTCTCCCCCTCTCTCTTTCCCCCTCTCTCTCTCCCCCTCCCCCTCTCTCTCCTCCTCTCTCGCTCATCTTCTCTCACCCCTCTCTCTCAACCACTCTCTCTCTCACACCCTCTTTCTCACTCCACTCTCTCTCTTACACCCTCCCCACTTTCTCTCTCTCAATCACCCTTTGTCTCTCACACCCTCTCTCTCACACCTCTCTCTCACTCCCTCTGTGTCTAACCGCCCCCTCTCACCACCCCCTCTCTCAACCCCCTCACACTCTCATCCCCTCTCGCTTATCCCTCTCTCTGTTTCCCCTCTCACCCCTCCTCCCTCTCACCCCCTCACCCCCTCCCTCTCTCACCCACTTTCTCTCTTACCCTGCCCTCTCTCTCTAACCCCTCCCCCTCACGCCTCTCGCTTACCCCCCCCCTCACCCCTCGCTCTCTCACCACTCTCTCTCACCCACTCTCTTCTCACACCCTCTCCTTCTCACTCCACTCTCTCTCTTACCCCCCACGTTTTCTCTCTCAATCAACCCTTCTCTCTAAACCCCTTCTCACCCCCACCCCCCTCTCTCTCCACCTCTCTCTGCCCCCCCTCCAGTCCATCTCCCTCTGTCTCTCTCACCCCCACTCTCTCCATCCCATCTCACTCTGTCACCCCACTCTCTCACTCTCACCCCACGTCTCTCTCTCCCTCTCCACCCCTATTTCTCACACCCCTTCTCTCTCACACTCATTCTCTCTCTCTCACCCCTCTCTCTCACACCCTCTATCTCACACCAACTCCTTCACCCCCTCTTTCTCATCCTTCTCTCACTCCCCTCTCTCTCCCCTCTTCCCCCCACCCTCTCTCTCCCCTGTCTCTCCACCCTCTCTCTCTCCTGTCTCTCCACCCTCTCTACACGCTTTCTCTCCAGCCCCTCTCCCCCACTCTCTCTCTCCCCTCTCTCTCCCCCCTTTTTCTCCACATATCTCTCCCCATTCTCACACCCTCTCTTACCATCCCCTCCCTCACCCCCCTCTCTCTCATCCCCCTCTCTCCCCCCTCTCTTTCTCTCTCCCGTAATCTGTCTCCCATCTCTCTCTGTCGCCCTCTCTCTGCCCCCTCTCTGTCACCGTCCCTCTGTCTCCCCTCCCTCTGTCCCCCTCTCACTGTCCCCATCTCTCGCCCCACCCCCTGTCCGCATCTCTCTGCCCCCTCTCTCTTTCGCACTCTCTCTGCCCCTTCTCTCTCCCCCGCTCTCTGACCCCCTCTCTCTGTCGCCCTCTCTCTGCCCACTCTCTGTCACCGTCTCTCTGTCCCCCTCCCTCTGCCCCCCTCTCTCTGTCCCCCCTTCACTGTCCCCTCTCATTGTCGTCCTCTCTATGCCCCCTCACTGTAACCGTCTCTCTGCCCCCTCTCTCTGTCCCCGTTTCTCTGTCCCCCTGCTCTCAGTCCCCTTCTCTCTGCCCCCTCTCTGTCACCGTCTCTCTGCACCCCTCTCTCTGTCCCCGTTTCTCTGTCCCCCTGCTCTCTGTCCCCCTCTCTCTGCCTGCTCTCTGTCACCGTTTCTCTGTCCCACCTCCCTCTGTCCCCCTCCCTCTGTCCCCCCTCCCTCTGTCCCCCTCTCCCTGTCCCCTCTCTCTACCCCCTCTCTCTGCACCCCTCTCTCTGTCCCCTCTCCCTCTGTCCCCTCTCTCTTTCACCCTCTCTCTGCCCCCTCTCTCTGCCCCCCTCTCTCTGCCCCCCTCTCTCTGCCCCCTCTCCCTCTGTCCCCTCTCCCCCTGTCCCCTCTCTCTTTCACCCTCTCTCTGCCCCTCTCCCTCTGTCCCCCTCTCTCTCTGTCCTCCTCTCTCTTTCACCCTCTCTCTGCCCCCCCCGCTCTGCCCCCCCCTCTGTCCCGATCTCTCTGTACCCCTCTCTCTGTCCCCCCTCTCTCTGTTCCCCCTCTCTCTGTCCCTCCTCTCTCTGTTCCCCCTCTCTCTGTCCCTCCTCTCTCTGCCCCCGCCTCTGTCGCCCTCTCTCTGCCCCGACTCTGTCACCATCTGTCTGTCCCCTCTCCCTCTGTCACCTCTCGCTCTGTCCCCTCCCTCTGTCCCACCTCCCTCTGTCCCCCTCTCTCTCTGTCCTGCCCTGACTGTCCCCTCTCTTTGTCGCCCTCTCTCTGCCTCCTCTCTGTCCCCCCCTCTCTCTCTGTCCCCCCTCTTTCTGCCCCCTCTCTCTGTTGCCCCTCACTCTGTCCCACCTCTCTCTGGCCCCCTCTCTCTGTTCCCCCCTCAGTCCCCCCGTCCCTCCCTCTGTCCCCCCTCTCCCTGTCACCCTCTCTCTCTGTGCCCCCTCTCTCAGTCCCCCTCTCTCTGTTCCCCCCTCTGTCCCCCCCCCACTGTGTCCCCCCCTCTGTCCCCTCTCTCTGTTCCCTCTCTCTGTCCCCCTCTCTCAGTCCCCCTCTCTCTGTTCCCCCCTCTGTTCCCCTCCTCTGTGTCCCCCCCTGTCCCCTCTCTCTGTCCCACTCTCTCTCTGTCCCGCTCTCTCTCTGTCCCTCTCTCTCTGCCCCCTCTCTCTGCCCCTCTCTCTCCCCCACTCTGTACCCTCCATCTGTCCCCTTCCCTCTGTCCCCCTCCCTCTGTCCCCCTCCCTCTGTTCTCCCTCTCTCTGTCCCCCCTTCTCTGTTCCCCCCTCTCTGTCCCCTTCTCTCTGCCCCCCCCACTCTGGTCCCCCCCGTCCCCCACTCTGTCCTCTCTCTCTCTGTCCCCTCTCTCTCTGTCCCCCTCTCTCTATCCCTCACTCTCTGCCCCCCTCTCTCTGCCCCCTCGCTCTGTTCCCCGCTCTCTGTCCCCCCATCTCTATCGCCCTCTCTCTGCCCCTCTCTCTCCCCCACTCTGTACCCTCCACCTGTCTCCCTCCCTCTGTCCCCCTCCCTCTGCCACCCTCCCTCTGTTCTCCCTCTCTCTGTCCCCCTCTCTCTGCCCCCCCACTCTGGTCCCCCCTCTGTCCCCTCTCTCTGTCTCCCTCTCTCTGTCCCCTCGCTCAGTTCCCTCTCTCTCTGTTCCCACTTTCTCTGTCTCCCTCATTCTGTCCCCCTCTCTCTCTGCCCCCCCTCTGAAACCCTCTATCTCTATCCCTCTCTCTCACTGCCCCCCTCTCTCTGCCCCCTCGCTTTGTTCCACGCTCTCTGTCCCCCCATCTCTATCGCCCTCTCTCTGCCCCCTCTCTGTCACTGTCTCTCTGCCCCCTCTCTCAGTCCACCCTCTCTCTCTGTCCCAAACCTCTGTCCCCCCCTCTCTGTAGCCCTCTCTCTGCCCCCTGACAGTCACCATCTCTCTGTTCCCCCCCGTCCACCCCTCTCTGTCGCCCGCTCTCTGCCCCCTCTCCGTCACCATCTCTATGTACTCACTCGGTCTTTCCCCCTCCCTCTGTCCCCCTCTCTCTGTCCCCCTCTCTCTGTCCCCCTCTCTCTGTCCCCACATCTCTGTCCCCCTCTCTCTGCACCCGCCCAGTCACCATCTCTCTGTCCCCCCTCCTTCTGTCCCCCTCGCTCTGTACCCCTCTCTCTGTCCCCCTCCATCTGTCCCCCTCTCTCTGTACCTCCCTGTCTGTTCCCTCCTCGCTCTGCAGCCCCTCTCTCTGTCCCCCCTCTCTCTGTCTCCCACTCTCTCTGTTCCCCCCTCTCTCTGACCCCCTCTCTCTATGTCCCCCTCTCTCTTCCCCATCTCTCTCTGTCCCCCCTCTCTGTCCCACTCTCTCTGCCCCCTCTCTGTCACCGTCTCTCTGTCCCCGCTCACTCTGTCCCCTTCTCTCTGTCCCCGCGTCCTGCTGTCCCCCTCCCTCTGCCCCTCTCTCTCTCCCCCACACTGTACCCTCTCTCTGTCCCCCTCTCTCTGCCCCCCTCTCTCCCACACTGTACCCCGCTCTCTGTCCCCCAATCTCTGTCGCCCCTCCCTCTGACCCCCTCTATCTCCCCCTCTCTCTGTCCTGCTCTCTCTGTCCCCCTCTACCTCCCCCTCTTTCCGTCCCCTCTATCTGACCCCATCTATCACCCACACTCTCTGTGCCCCTCTCTGTCTGTACCTTCTCTCTGCCCCCTCTCTCTCTGTCCCTGCACTCTGTCTCCTCTCTCTCTGTCCCCTCTCTCTGTCCCCCCATCTCTGTCCCCCCTCTCTCTGCCCCCCCCTCTCTCTCTCTCCCTCTCACTCTGCCTCCTCTCTTCCCCACTCTCTGTCCCCTCTCTCTGACCGCCACTCTCTGTCCACCACTCTCTGCCCCCCACTCTCTGTCCCCCTCTCTCTAACCCCCAATTTCTGTCCCCCACTCTCTGTCCCCTCCTCTCTCTGACCCCCTCTAACTCCCTCACTCTCTGTGACCCTCTCTCTGTCGCCCACTCTCTGCCCCCTCTCTCTCTGTCCCCACGTCCCTCTGTCCCCCTCTTTCTGTCCCACTCTCTCTGTCCCCCTCTCTCTATCCCCCTCTCTCTCTGTCCCCTTCTCTCTGTCCCTCTCTCTCTGTCCCCCTCTCTCTCTGTCCCACTCTCTCTCTGTCCCCCTCTCTCTCTGCCCCCTCTCTCTGTCCCCCTCTCTCTCTCTGTACCCCTCTCTCTCTGTCCCCATCTCTCTCTGTCGCCCTCTCTCTGTCCCCCCCCCGTCCCCTCTCTCTGTCCCTCCTTCTCGCTGTCCCCCTCTCTCTGTCCCACTCTCTCTGTTCACTCTCTCTCTCTGTCCGCATCTCTTTCTGTCCCTCCTCTCTATCCCTCCTCTCTCTGTCCCTCTCTCTCTGTCCGCATCTCTTTCTGTCCCCATCTCTCTCTGTCCCCCCTTCTCGCTTTCCCCCTCTCTCTGTCCCACTCTCTCTGTTCACTCTCTCTCTCTGTCCCGGTGCTCGCTCTGTCCGCATCTCTTTCTGTCCCTCCTCTCTATCCCTCCTCTCTCTGTCCCTCTCTCTCTGTCCGCATCTCTTTCTGTCCCCATCTCTCTCTGTCCCCCCTTCTCGCTGTCCCCCTCTCTCTGTCCCCCTCTCTCTGTTCACTCTCTCTCTCTGTCCCGGTGCTCTCTCTGTCCGCATCTCTTTCTGTCCCTCCTCTCTATCCCTCCTCTCTCTGTCCCTCTCTCTCTGTCCCCCTCTCTCTCTGGCCCCCTCTCTCTCTCTGTCCTCCTCTCTCAGTCCCCCTCTCTCTGTCCCCCTCTCTCGCTGTCCCCCTCTCTCTGTCCCCATCTCTCTCTGTCGCCCTCTCTCTGTCCCCCCCCCCCCCCCGTCCCCTCTCTCTGTCCCTCCTTCTCGCTGTCCCCCTCTCTCTGTCCCACTCTCTCTGTTCACTCTCTCTCTCTGTCCCGGTGCTCTCTCTGTCCGCATCTCTTTCTGTCCCTCCTCTCTATCCCTCCTCTCTCTGTCCCTCTCTCTCTGTCCGCATCTCTTTCTGTCCCCATCTCTCTCTGTACCCCCTTCTCGCTGTCCCCCTCTCTCTGTCCCCCTCTCTCTGTTCACTCTCTCTCACTGTCCCGGTGCTCTCTCTGTCCGCATCTCTTTCTGTCCCTCCTCTCTATCCCTCCTCTCTCTGTCCCTCTCTCTCTCTGTCCGCATCTCTTTCTGTCCCCATCTCTCTCTGTCCCCCCTTCTCGCTGTCCCCCTCTCTCTGTCCCCCTCTCTCTGTTCACTCTCTCTTTCTCTGTCCCGGTGCTCGCTCTGTCCGCATCTCTTTCTGTCCCTCCTCTCTATCCCACCTCTCTCTGTCCCTCTCTCTCTGTCCGCATCTCTTTCTGTCCCCATCTCTCTCTGTCCCCCCTTCTCGCTGTCCCCCTCTCTCTGTCCCCCTCTCTCTGTTCACTCTCTCTCTCTGTCCCGGTGCTCTCTCTGTCCGCATCTCTTTCTGTCCCTCCTCTCTATCCCTCCTCTCTCTGTCCCTCTCTCTCTGTCCCCCTCTCTCTCTGCCCCCCCTCTCTCTCTGTCCTCCTGTCTCTGTCCCCCTCTCTCTGTCCCCCTCTCTCGCTGTCCCCCTCTCTCTGTCCCCCTCTCTCGCTGTCCCCCTCTCTCTGTCCCCCTCTCTCTGTTCACTCTCTCTCTCTGTCCCTGTGCTCTCTCTCTCTGTCCCCCTCTCTCTCTCTGTCCCCATCTCTCTCTGTCCCCCCTTCTCGCTGTCCCCCTCTCTCTGTCCCCCTCTCTCTCTCTGTCCCCATCTCTCTCTGTCCCCCCTTCTCGCTGTCCCCCTCTCTCTGTCCCACTCTCTCTGTTCACTCTCTCTCTCTGTCCCGGTGCTCTCTCTGTCCGCATCTCTTTCTGTCCCCCCTCTCTATCCCTCCTCTCTCTGTCCACTCCCTCTCCGTCCACCCCTCCCCCCCGTTCCCCACTCAGTCCATCCCTCTCTCTCTGTCCCCCAGTCTCTGTCCCCGGCTCACTGTCCCCCTCTCTCTGACGGACTCTCTCTCCCCAACTCTGTCCCCCTCTCTCTGTCCCCCCTCTCTGTCCCCATCTCTCTCTGTCCCCCCCTCTCTGCCCCATCTCTCTCTGTCCCCCTTCTCTGTCTCACAGTCTCTGCCCCCTCTCTGTCACCGTCTCTCTGTCCCCGCTCACTCTGTCCCCCTCTTTCTGTCCCCTTCTCTCTTTCCCCCTCTCTCTGTCCCTGCTCACTCTGTCCCCTTCTCTCTGTCCCCGCGTCCCTCTGTCCCCCTCTTTCTGTCCCACTCTCTCTGTCCCCCCTCTCTGTCCCCCTCTCTCTGTCCCCCTCTCTCCCTGTCCCCCTCTCTCTGTCCCCCTCTCTCTGTCCCCCGCTCTCTCTGTCCCCCTCTCTCTGCCCCCCTCTCTCTCTGTCCCCCTCTTTCTGCCTCCTCTCTCTGTCCCCCTCTCTTTCTGTCACCCTCTCTCTGACCCCCACTCTCTGTCCCCCTCTCTCTCTGTCCCCCTCTCTCTGTCCCCCTCTCTCTGTCCCCTCTCTCTGTCCCACTCTCTCTGTAGCCATCCCTCTCCCCCTCCCTCTCCCCCACTCTGTCCCCCACTCTCTGTGCCCCCACTCTCTGTCCCCCCTCCCTATGACCCCCTCTATCTTCCGCTCTCTCGGTGCCCCCCTCCCTCTGTCCCCCTCTTTCTGCCCCCCCTGTCCCCGTCTCTCTGTCCCCATGCTCTCTCTGTCCCCATCTCTTACTGTCCCCCCTCTCCCTCCACTCTCTGTCCTCTCCCCCTCTGTACCGCTTGACCCCATCTGTTCCCCTCTCTCTGACCCTCTCTCTGTCCCCCTCTCTCTCTGTCCCCGCTCTCTGTCCCCCGCTCTCTGCCCCCTCTGTCTGTCCCCCTCTCTCTGCCCCCCTTTCTCTGACACCCTCTCTTTCCCACACTCTGTAACCCTCTCTCTGTCCCCCCTCTCTCTGTCCCCCCATCTCTGTCCCCTTCTCTCTGTCCCCTCTCTGTCCCCCTCTCTCTCTGTCCCCCTCTCTTTCTCTGTCCCCCTCTCTCTGTCCTCCTCTCTCTGTTCCCCCTCTCTGCCCCCCTCTCTCTCTCTATCCCCCCCTCTCTCTCTGTCCCCCTCTCTCTGTTGCCCTCTCTCTGCCCACTCTCTGTCCCCCTCTCTCTGCCTCCCTCTCTCTCTCCCACTCTGTACCCCTCTCTCTGTCCCTGACTCTCTGTCCCCCTCTCTCTGTACACCTCTCTCTCTGTCCCCCTCTCTCTGTCCCCCTCTCTCTCTGTCCCCCTCTCTCTGCCCCCCTCTCTCTCTCCCACTCTGTACCCCTCTCTCTGTCCCCGACTCTCTGTCCCCCTCTCTCTGTACACCTCTCTCTCTGTCCCCCTCTCTCTCTGCCACCCCCTCTACCCCCCTCTCTCTGTCCCCGCCACTCTCTGGCCCCCTCTCTCTGTCCCCCTCTCTATCTGCCCCCCCTCTTCCCCCCCTCTCTGTCCCCTTCTCTCTGTCCCCGCCTCTCTCTGTCCCCCTCTCTCTGTCCCCTCCGCCCTGGCCGCCTCTCTCTCTCTGTCCCCCCCTCTCTCTGTCCCCCTCTCACTCTGTACCCCCTCTCTCTGTCCTCTTCTCTCTGTCCCCGCCTCTCTCTGTCCCCCTCTCTCTGTCCCCTCTCTGTCCCCCTCTCTCTCTGTCCCCCTCTCTTTCTCTGTCCCCCTCTCTCTCTGTCCCCCCCGCTCTGTCCCCCTCTCTCTGTCCCCTCTCTCTGTCCCCCTCTCTCTCTGTACCTCCTCTCTCTGTCCCCCCTCTCTCTGTCCCCCTCTCTCTGTCCCCCTCTCTCTGTCCCTCCTCTCTCTGCCCCCACTCTGTCACCATCTCTCTGTCCCCTCTCCCTCTGTTCCCTCTCGCTCTGTCCCCCTCTCTCTGCACCCCCACTCTGGTCCCCCCGTCCCCCCTCTGTCATCTCTCTCTCTGTACCCCCCTCTCTCTGTCCCCCTCTCTCTCTAACCCTCTCTCTCTGATTCCCTCTCTCTGCCCCTCGCTCTGTTCCCCGTTCTCTGTTTCCCCATCTCCATCGCCCTCTCTCTGGCCCCTCTCTGTCTCCGTCTCTCTGCCCCCTCTCAGTCTCCGTCTCTCGCCCCGCCGTCCACCCCTCTCTGTCGCCCGCTCTCTGCCCCCTCTCTGTCATAGTTTCTCTGTACCCCTTCTCTCTGTCCCCCTCGTTCCCCCCTCTCACTGCCCCCCCCCCTCACTGTCCCCTCTCTTTGTTGGCCTCTCTCTGCCCCTCTCTGTCACCGTCTCTCTGCCCCTTCTCTCTCTGCCCCCCTCTCTCTTTGTCCCCTCTCTCTCTCTGTCCCCACTCTTTCTGCCCCCTCTCTCTATCCCCATCTCTCTGACCCCCTCTCTCTCTGTCCTCTCTCTCTCTGTCCCTCTCTCTCTGTCCCCCTCTCTCTCTGTACACCCTCTCTCTGTACCCCTCTCTCTGTCCATCCTCTCTCTGTCCCCCTCTCTCTGTCCATCCTCTCTCTGTCCCCCTCTCTCTCTGTCCCCCCTCTCTCTGTCCCCCTCTCTCTGTCCCCTCTCTCTGTCCCCTCTCTCTGTCCATCCTCTCTCTGTCCCCCCTCTCTCTGTCCATCCTCTCTCTGTCCCCCTCTCTCTGTCCCCCCTCTCTCTGTCCCCCTCTCTCTGTCCCCCCTCTCTCTGTCCACCTCTCTCTGTCCCCCTCTCTCTCTGTCCCCCCTCTCTCTGTCCCCCTCTCTCTGTCCCCTCTCTCTGTCCCCTCTCTCTGTCCATCCTCTCTCTGTCCCCCCTCTCTCTGTCCATCCTCTCTCTGTCCCCCTCTCTCTGTCCCCCCTCTCTCTGTCCCCCTCTCTCTGTCCCCCCTCTCTCTGTCCACCTCTCTCTGTCCCCCTCTCTCTCTGTCCCCCCTCTCTCTGTCCCCCTCTCTCTGTCCCCTCTCTCTGTCCCCTCTCTCTCTGTACCCCCTCTCTCTGTCCCCCTCTCTCTGTCCCCCACTCTCTGTTCCCCTCTCTCTCTGTCCCCCCTCTCTCTGTCCCTCTCTCTCTGTCCCCCTCTCTCTGTCCCCCTCTCTCTCTGTCTCCCTCTCTCTCTGTCCCCCCTCTCTCTGTCCCACTCTCTCTGTCCCCTCTCTCTGTCCCCTATCTCTCTGTCCCTCCTCTCTCTGTCCCTCCTCTCTCTGTCCCCCTCTCTCTGTTCCCCTCTCTCTCTGTCCCCCTCTCTCTCTGTCCTTCTCTCTGTCACCCTCTCTCTGTCTCCCTCTCTCTCTGTCACCCCCTCTCTCTGTCCCCCTCTCTCTGTCCCCCTCTCTCTGTCCCTCTCTCTGTCCCCTATCTCTCTGTCCCTACTCTCTCTGACCCTCCTCTCTCTGTCCCCTCTCTCTGTCCCCCTCTCTCTGTCCCTCCTCTCTCTGCCCCCACTCTGTCACCATCTCTCTGTCCCCTCTCCCTCTGTTACCTCTCGTTCTGTCCCCCTCTCTCTGCACCCCCACTCTGGTCCCCCCTCCCCCCTCTGTCCTCTATCTCTCTGTCCCCTCTCTCTGTCCGCCTCTCTCTCTCTCCCTCTCTCTCTCTCACCCCCTCTCTCTGCCCCCTCGCTCTGTTCCCCGCTCTCTGTTCCACCATCTCTATCGCCCTCTCTCTGTCACCCCCCGTCACCGTCTCTCTGCCCCCTCTCAGTCACCGTCTCTCTGATTCCCCCCCCCGTCCACCCCTCTCTGTCGCCCGCTCTCTGCCCCCTCTCTGTCACAGTTTCTCTGTCCCCCCTCTCTCTGTCCCCCTCGTCCCCCCCTCTCTCTGTCCCCCCCTCACTGTCCCCTCTCAGTCACCGACTCTCTATTCGCCCCCCCGTCCCCCCTCTCTCTGCCCTCCCTCTTTCTGCCCCCTCTCTCTGTCCCCGCTCTCTGTTCCCTCTCGTGTCCCCCCTCTACCCCCCTCTCTGTTGCCCTCTCTCTCTGTACGCCCTCTCTCTATGACCCCTCTCTCTCTGACCACCTCTCTCTCTGACCCCCCTCTCTCTCTGTACCCCCTCTCTCTGACCCCCTCTCTCTCTGTCCCCCCCTCTCTGTCCCCCCTCTCCGTCTCCCTCTCTCTGCTCCCTCTCTCTGACCCCCTTCTCTCTGTCCCACCTTTCTCTGTTCACCCTCTCTTTGTCCCTCCCTCTCTCAGTCCCCCTCTCTCTCTGTCCCCCTCTCTCTGTTGCTTCTTTCTGCCCCCTCTCTGTCTGTCCCCCCTCTCTCTCTGACCCCCTCTATCTCCTCCCGTCTCTGTCCCCCTCTCTCTGTTGCCCTCTCTCGCTGTCGCCCCTCTCTCTGTCCCACTCTCTCTGTCCCACTTTCTCTGCCCCCCGACCCCTCTCTCTGTCCCCTCTCCCTCTGTTCCCCTCTCTCTATCCCCCTCTCTCTGTCCCCTCTCTCTCTCCCCTGCTGTTTGACCCCCCCCTGCTCCATCTCTCCATCTGTCCCCTCTCTCTGTCCCCCTCTCTCTATCCCCATCTCACTGTCCCCTCTCTCTCTCTCCCGCTCTCTGACCCCCTCTCTGTCATCCTCTCTTTCTGCCCCCTCTCTCTGCCCCCGCTCTCTCTGCCCCCTCTCTCTCTGCCCCCCTCTCTCTGACCCCCGTCCCCCTCTCTCTGTGTCCTCTCTCTCTCCCCGCTCTCTGACCCCCTCTCTGTCGCCCACTCTCTCTGCCCCCCTCTCTCTCTGTCCCCCCATCTCTGTTCTCCCCCTCTGTCCCCCCCTCTCTCTGTCCCCCTCTCTCTGTCCCCCTCTCTCTCTCTCTGTCCCCCACTCTCTCCATCTCACCACTCTCTGTCCCCCTCTGTCCCCTCTCTCTCCCACCCGCATCTCTCTATCCCTCCCCCTCTCTCTCTGTCCCCCACTCACTCAGTCCCACTCTCTGTTCTCCCATCTCTGTCCCCCTCTCTCTCCCACCCGCCTCTCTCTCTGTCCCCCCTCTCTCTGTCACCCCCTCTCTGTCCACCTCTCTCTGTCCCCCCCCTCTCTGTCCCCCTCTCTCTGTCCCCCCTCTCTCTGTTCCCCTCCCTCTCTGTCCTCCCCTCTCTCTGTCCCCCTCTCTCTGTCTCCCCCTCTCTCTGTCCCCCCTCTCTCTGTCCCCCTCTCTCTCTGTCCCCCACTCTCTCTGTCCCCCTCTCTCTGTCCCCACTATCTCTCCCTGTCTCTCTGCCCTCTCTCTGTCCCCCACTCTCTCCATCCCCACTCTCTGTACCCCTCTCTCTGTTCCCACTCTCTGACCCCCTCTATCTCCCCAACTCCCTGTCACCCTCTCTCTGCCCCTCTCTCTTTCCCCTCTCTCTCTGCCCCCCTCTCTCTGTCCTCCTCTCTCTGTTCCTCTCTCTCTGCCCCCCTCACTCTGTCCCCATCTGTCTGCCCCCCACTGTCTGCCCCCATCGCTCTCTGCCCCTCTCTCTCTATCTCCCCCACTCTCTGTTCCCCCTCTCTCTCTGCCCCTCTCCCTCTGCCCCCCTGTCTCTGGCCTCCTCTCTCTTTGGCCCCCTCTCTCTCTGGCCCCCTCTCTCTGTTGGCTCTTTCTGCCCCCTCTCTCTGTGCCCCCCTCTCTCTGTCCCCCTCTCTCTCTCTGTCCCCCATTCTCTCCATCCACCCACTCTCTGTCCCCCTCTCTCTGACACCCCCTCTCTGACCCCCCCTGTCTCCCTCACTCTGTACCCCTCTCTCTGTTCTCACTCTCTGACCCACTCTATCTCCCCAACTCTCTGTCACCCTCTCTCTGCCCCTCTCTCTTTCCCCTCTCTCTCTGCCCCCCTCTCTCTGCCCCCCTCTCTCTGTCCCTCTCTCCCTGCCCCCCTCACTCTGTCCCCCTCTGTCTGCCCCTATCCCTCTCTGCCCCACTCTCTCTGTCCCCTCTCTCTCTGTCCCCCTCTCTCTCTGTCTCCCTCTCTCTGTCCCCCTCTCTCTGTGAACCCCTCTCTCTGCCCCCCTCTCTCTCTGTCCCCCTCTCTCTGCCCCCTTCTCTCTCTGCCCCCTTCTCTCTCTGTCCCCCTCTCTCTCACTGACCCCCTCTATCTCCCCCACTCTCTGTCCCCCTCTCTCTGTCGCCGTCTCTCTGTCCCCCTCTCTCTCTGTCCCCTCTCTCTCTGTCCCTCTCTATCTGTCCCCTCTCTCTCCCACCCTCTCTGACCCCCTCTCTCCCCCGCTCTCTGACCTCCTCTCTGTTGCCCTCTCTCTGCCCCCGCTCTCTCTGCCCCCCCGACCCCTCTCTCTGTCCCCCTCTCTCTGTTTCCCTCTCTCTGTTCCCCTCTCTCTGTTCCCCTCTGTCCCCCTCACTCCTGTCCCCCTCACTCTGTCCCCTCTCTCTCCCCGCTCTTTGAGCCCCTCTCTGTCGCCCTCTCTCTCTGCCCCCTCTCTCTCTGCCCCCCTCTCTCTGTTCCCCTCTCTCTATCCCCCTCTCACTGCCCCCTCTCTCTCTCTCCCGCTCTCTGAACCCCTCTCTCTCACCCTTTCTCTCTGCCCCCTCACTCTGCCCCCACTCTCTCTGCCCCCACTCTCTCTGACCCCTCTCTGTTCCCCCACTCTCTGTCCCCCTCTCTCTGACCCCCTCTCTCACCCCCACTCTGTACCCCTCTCTCTGTCTCCCTCTCTCGGCCCCCCCTCTCTGTCACCGTCTTTCTATCCCCCCTTCTCTCTGTTCCCCCTTTCTCTGTTCCCCCTCTCTCTGTTCCTCCTCTCTCTGTCCCGCTCTCTCTGTCCCCCCCCTCTCTCTGACCAGCTCTATCTCCCCCACTCTCTGTCCCCTGCTCTCTGTCGCCCTCTCTCTGTCCCCTATCTCTCTCTGACCCCCTCTCTCTCTGACCCCCTCTACCTCCCCCGCTCCCTGTCCCCCTCTCTCTGTTGCCCTCTCTCGCTGTCGCCCCTCTCTCTGTCGCCCTCTCTCTGACCCCCTCTCCCACACGCGCCTCTCCCTGTACCACCTCACTGTCCCCCTCTCTCGCTGTCGCCCCTCTCTCTGTCCCACTCTCTCTGACCCCCGACCCCTCTCTCTGTCCCTTCTCTCTCTCTGTTCCCCTCTCTCTATTCCCCTCTCTCTGTCTCCCTCTCTCTGTCCCCTCTCTCTCCCCCCGCTCTTTGACCCCCTCTCTGTCACCCTCTCTCCCTGCCCCCTCTCTCTCTGCCCCCCTCTGTCTGAACCCCGTCCCGGTCTCTGTCCCCCTCTCTCTCTGTCCCCCTCTCTCTGTTCCCCTCTCTCTGTTCCCCTCTCTCTGTCACCCTCACTCTGTCCCCCCTCACTCTGTCGCCCTCTCTCTCTGTCCCCTTCTCTCTGACTCCCTCTCTCTATCCCCCTCTCTCTATCCCCTCTCTCTGTCCCCTCTCTTTCTCCCCCGCTCTTTGACCCCCTCTCTGTCGCCCTCTCTCTCTGCCCCCTCTCTCACTGCCCCCTCTCTCTGTCCCCCTCTCACAGTCCCCTCTCTCTCCCGCTCTCTGACCACCTCTCTGTCACCCCCTCTCTCTGCCCCCTAACTCTCTGCCCCGTCTCTCTCTGCACCCTCTCTCTGTCCCCCTCTCTCTGTCCCCACTCTCTCCCCCGCTCTCTGACGCCCTCTCTGTTGCCCTCTTTCTGCCCCCCATCTCTCTGCCCCTTTTTCTGTCCCCCCTCTCTCTGTCCCCCTCTCTCTCTCTGTCCCCCTCTCTCTATCCCCTTCTCACTGTCCCCTCTCTCTCCCGCTCTCTGTCCCCCTCTCTCTGTCCTCCTCTCTCTGTACCCCCTCTCTCTGTCCCCCCTCTCTCTGTTCCCCCCTCTCTCTGTTCCCCCCTCTCTATCCTCCTCTCTCTGTATCCCCTCTCTCTGTCCCCCCCTCTCTCTGTTCCACCCTCTCTCTGTTCCCCCTCTCTCTGTCGCCCCTCTCTCTGCCCCCCCTCTCTCTGTTCCCCCTCTCTCTGCCCCTCCTCTCTGTCCCCCCTCTCTCTGCCCCTCCTCTCTGTCCCCCCTCTCTCTGTCCCCCTCTCTCTGTGTACTCTCTCTCTCCCCGCTCTCTGACCCCCTCTCTGTTGCCCGCTCTCAATGTCGCCCCTCTCTCTGTTGCCGTCTCTCTGTCCCCCTCTCTCTCTCTCTGCCCCCTCTCTCTCTGCCACCTCTTTCTCTGCCCCCATCTCTCCGCCCCCTCTCTCTCTGTCGCCCTCTCTATGTCCCCGTCTCTCTGTGCGCTCTCTCTTCCCCGCTCTCTGACGCCCTCTCTGTCGCCCTCTCTCTGCCACCTCTCTCTCTATACCCCCCTCTCTGCCCCCTCTCTCTCTGCCCCCTCTCTCTCTCTATCCCCCACTCTCTCCATCCGCCCACTCTCTGTTCCCCTCTCTCTGACCCCCCTCTCTCCCCCACACTGTACCCCTCTCTCTCTCTCTCCCTCTGCCCTCTCTCTGTCACCGTCTCTCTATCCCCCCTTCTCTCTGTCCCACCTTTCTCTGTTCCCCCTCTCTTTGCCCCCCCTCTCTCTGTCCCCCCCTCTCTCTGTCCCCCCCTCTCTCTGACCCCTTCTCTCTCTGTTCCCCTCTCTCTCACTGACCCCCTCTCTCACTGACCCCCTCTCTCTCTGACCCCCACTATCTCCCCCACTCTCTGTCCCCCTCTCTCTGTCGCCGTCTCTCTGTCCCCCTCTCTCTCTGTCCCCTCTCTCTCTGTCCCCCTCTACCTGTCCCCTCTCTCTCCCACCCTCTCTGACCCCCTCTCTCCCCCGCTCTCTGACCCCCTTTCTGTTGCCCTCTCTCTGTCTCCGCTCTCTCTGCCCCCCGACCCCTCTCTCTGTCCCCCTCTCTGTTTCCCTCTCTCTGTTCTCCTCTCTCTGTCCCCCTCTCTATGCCCCCTCCCAGTCACTAGCGCTCAGTCCCCCCCCTCTCTGTCCCCCCCTCTCTGCCGTCCCCCGTCCCCCTCTCTCTGTCCCCCACTCTCTGCCCCCCTTCTCTCTGACCCCCTCTATCTCCCTCACTCTCTGTGGCCCTCTCTCTGTCGCCAACTCTCTGCCCCCCTCTCCCTCCCCGCCTCTCTCTGACCCCCTCTCTGTCCCCCTCTCTCTCTGTCCCCATCTCTCTCTGTCCCCCTCTCTGTCCCACCCACTCTGTCCCCCTCTCTCTGCCCCCCCTCTCTGTAACCCCCCTCTCTGTCCCCCCCTCTCTCTGTCCCTCTCTCTCTCTGTCCCTCTCTCTCTGTCCCCCACTCTGTCCCTCTCTCTCTGTCCCCCTCTCTGTCCCCCATTTCTGTGTCCCCCTCTCTCTCCCACCTGCCTCTCTCTGTCCTCCTCTCTCTGCCCCCCTTTCTCTGACACCCTCTCTTTCCCCCACTCTGTAACCCTCTCTCTGTCCCCACTCCCTCTGACCCCCTCTCTCTTCACAACTCTCTGCCCCCCTCTCTCTGTCCCCCTCTCTCTATCCCACTCTCACTGCCCCTCTCTCTCTCTCCCGCTCTCTGACCCCCTCGCTCTCCCCCACTCTGTACCCCTCTCTCTGTCTCCCTCTCTCTGCCCCCCCCTCTCTGTCACCGTCTTTCTATCCCCCTTCTCTCTGTTCCCCCTTTCTCTGTTCCCCCTCTCTCTGTCCCCCCTTCTCTCTGACCCCTTCTCTCTCTGTCTTCCTCTCTCTCTATCCCCCTCTCTCTGTCTCCTCTTTCTGCCCCCTTCTCTCTCTGTTCCCCTCTCTCTCACTGACCCCCTCTCTCTCTGACCCCCTCTATCTCCCCCACTCTCTGTCCCCCTCTCTCTGTCGCCGACTCTCTCTCCCCCTCTCTCTCTGTCCCCTCTCTCACTGTCCCCCTCTATCTGTCCCCTCTCTCTCCCACTCTCTCTGACCCCCTCTCTCCCCCGCTCTCTGACCCCCTCTCTGTTGCCCTCTCTCTGTCTCCGCTCTCTCTGCCCCCCGACCCCTCTCTCTGTCCCCCTCTCTGTTTCCCTCTCTCTGTTCTCCTCTCTCTGTCCCCCTCTCTATGCCCCCTCCCAGTCACTATCGCTCAGTCCCCCCCTCTCTGTCCCCCCCTCTCTGCCATCCCCCGTCCCCCTCTCTCTGTCCCCCACACAATTTTCCCCCTTCTTCTCTCTGACCCCCTCTATCTCCCTCACTCTCTGTGGCCCTCTCTCTGTCGCCAACTCTCTGCCCCCCTCTCCCTCCCCGCCTCTCTCTGTCCCCCTCTCTGTCCCCCTCTCTATGCCCCCTCCCAGTCACTATCGCTCTGTCCCCCCCTCTCTGTCCCCCCCCCCTCTGCCGTCCCACGTCCCCCTCACTCTGTCCCCCACTCTCTGCCCCCCTTCTCTCTGACCCCCTCTATCTCCCTCACTCTCTGTGGCCCTCTCTCTGTCGCCAACTCTCTGCCCCCCTCTCCCTCCCCGCCTCTCTCTGTCCCCCTCTCTGTCCCCCTCTCTCTCTGTCCCCCTCTCTCTCTGTCCCACTCACTCTGTCCCCCTCTCTCTGTCCCCCCTCTCTGTAACCCCCCTCTCTGTCCCCCCCTCTCTCTGTCCCTCTCTCTCTCTGTCCCTCTCTCTCTGTCCCCCACTCTGTCCCTCTCTCTCTGTCCCCCTCTCTGTCCCCCATTTCTGTGTCCCCCTCTCTCTCTGTCCTGCCTCTCTCTGTCCTCCTCTCTCTGCCCCCCTTTCTCTGACACACTCTCTTTCCCCCACTCTGTAACCCTCTCTCTGTCCCCACTCCCTCTGACCCCCTCTCTCTTCCCCACTCTCTGCCCCTCTCTCTGTCCCCCTCTCTCTATCCCACTCTCACTGCCCCCTCTCTCTCTCCCGCTCTCTGAACCCCTCGCTCTCCCCCACTCTGTACCCCTCTCTCTGTCTCCCTCTCTCTGCCCCCCCTCTCTGTCACCGTCTTTCTATCCCCCCTTCTCTCTGCCCCCTCTCTCTGTTCCCCCTCTCTCTGTCCCCCTCTCTCTGTCCCCCCCTCTCTCTGTAACCCCTCTCTCTGTCCCCCCTCTCTCTCTGACCCCCTCTATCTCCCCCTCTCTCTGTCCCCTGCTCTCTGTCGCCCTCTCTCTGACCCCCACTCTCTGGCCCCCTCTATCTCTCTGTCCCCCACTCTCTCCATTCACCCACTCTCTGTCCCCCTCTCTCTGACCCCCCCTGTCTCCCTCACTCTTTACCCCTCTCTCTGTTCTCACTCTCTGACCCAAACTATCTCCCCAACTCTCTGTCACCCTCTCTCTGCCCCTCTCTCTTTCCCCTCTCTCTCTGCCCCCCTCTCTCTGCCCCCCTCTCTCTGCCCCCCTCTCTCTGTCCCTCTCTCCCTGCCCCCTCACTCTGTCCGCCTCTGTCTGCCCCTATCCCTCTCTGCCCCACTCTCTCTGTCCCCGTCTCTCTGTCCCCCTCTCTCTCTGTCCCCCTCTCTCTCTGTCTCCCTCTCTCTGTCCCCCTCTCTCTCTGCCCCCCCTCTCTGTCCCCCTCTCTCTGCCCCCCCGCTCTCTGTCCCCCTCTCTCTGCCCCCCCTCTCTCTGTCCCCCTCTCTCTGTCCCCCTCTCTCTGCCCCCACACTCTGTCCCTCTCTCTCTGTCCCCCTCTCTCTGCCCCCCCTCTCTCTGTCCCCCTCTCTCTGCCCCCATCTCTCTGTCCCCCTCTCTCTGTCCCCCTCTCTCTGTCCCCCCCCTCTCTGTCCCCCCTCTCTCTGTCCCCCTCTCTCTGCCCCCTTCTCTTTCTGTCCCCCTCTCTCTCACTGACCCCCTCTCTCTCTGACCCCCTCTATCTCCCCCACTCTCTGTCCCCCTCTCTCTGTCGCCGTCTCTATGTCCCCTCTCTCTCCCACCCTCTCTGCCCCTCTCTCCCCCGCTCTCTGACCCCCTCTCTGTTGCCCTCTCACAGTCCCCTCTCTCTCCCGCTCTCTGACCACCTCTCTGTCACCCGCTCTCTCTGCCCCCTATCTCTCTGCCCCCTCTCTCTCTGCCCCCTCTCTCTGTCCCCCTCTCTCTGTCCCCACTCTCTCTCCTCCGCTCTCTGACGCCCTCTCTGTTGCCCTCTTTCTACCCCCTATCTCTCTGCCCCCTTCTCTGTCCCCCCTCTCTGACCCCCTCTCTCTCCGACCCCCTCTATCTCCCCCGCTCTCTGTCCCCCTCCCTCTGTCTCCTCTATCTCTCCCTCTCTCGCTCTGCCCCCTCTCTGGCCCCCTCTCTCTCTCTGTCCCCCACTCTCTCCATCCACCCACTCTCTGTCCCCCTCTCTCTGACACCCCCTCTCTGACCCCCCCTGTCTCCCTCACTCTTTACCCCTCTCTCTGTTCTCACTCTCTGACCCACTCTATCTCCCCAACTCTCTGTCACCCTCTCTCTGCCCCTCTCTCTTTCCCCTCTCTCTCTGCCCCCCTCTCTCTGCCCCCCTCTCTCTGCCCCCCTCTCTGTCCCTCTCTCCCTGCCCCCTCACTCTGTCCGCCTCTGTCTGCCCCTATCCCTCTCTGCCCCACTCTCTCTGTCCCCGTCTCTCTGTCCCCCCTCTCTCTGTCCCCCTCTCTCTCTGTCTCCCTCTCTCTGTCCCCCTCTCTCTCTGTCCCCCCTCTATCTGTCCCCCTCTCTCTGCCCCCCCGCTCTCTGTCCCCCTCTCTCTGCCCCCCCTCTCTCTGTCCCCCTCTCTCTGCCCCCCACTCTGTCCCTCTCTCTCTGTCCCCCTCTCTATGCCCCCCTCTCTCTGTCCCCCTCTCTCTGCTCCCATCTCTCTGTCCCCCTCTCTCTGTCCCCCCCCTCTCTGTCCCCCCTCTCTCTGTCCCCCTCTCTCTGCCCCCCCTCTCTCTGTCCCCCTCTCTCTGCCCCCTTCTCTCTCTGTCCCCCTCTCTCTCACTGACCCCCTCTCTCTCTGACCCCCTCTATCTCCCCCACTCTCTGTCCCCCTCTCTCTGTCGCCGTCTCTCTGTCCCCTCTCTCTCCCACCCTCTCTGCCCCCCTCTCTCCCCCGCTCTCTGACCCCCTCTCTGTTGCCCTCTCTCTGCCCCCGCTCTCTCTGCCCCCCCGACCCCTCTCTCTGTCCCCCTCTCTCTGTTCCCCTCTCTCTGTTCCCCTCTCTCTGTCCCCCTCACTCAAGTCCCCCTCACTCTGTCCCCTCTCTCTCTCCCCCGCTCTTTGACCCCCTCTCTGTCGCCCACTCTCTGCCCCCTCACTCTCTGCCCCCCTCTCTCTGTCCCCCTCTCTCTATCCCCCTCTCACTGCCCCCTCTCTCTCTCCCGCTCTCTGACCCCCTCTCTCTCACCCTTTCTCTCTCTCACCCTTTCTCTCTGCCCCCCCTCTCTCTGACCCCCTCTCTCACCCCCACGCTGTACCCCTCTCTCTGTCTCCCTCTCTCTGCCCCTCCTCTCTGTCACCGTCTTTCTATCCCCCCTTCTCTCTGTTCCCCCTCTCTCTGTCCCCCCTCTCTCTGTCCCGCTCTCTCTGTCCCCCACTCTCTCTCTGACCCCCTCTATCTCCCCCGCTCTCTGTCCCCCCTCTCTCTGTTGCCCTGTCTCGCTGTCGCCCTCTCTCTGTCGCCCACTCTCTGACACCCTCTCTCACACCAGCCTCTCCCTGTACCACCTCACTGTCCCCCTCTCTCACTGTCGCCCCTCTCTCTGTCCCCTCTCTCACTGCCCCCTCTCTCTGTCCCCCTCTCACAGTCCCCTCTCTCTCCCGCTCTCTGACCACCTCTCTGTCACCCGCTCTCTCTGCCCCCTATCTCTCTGCCCCCTCTCTCTCTGCCCCCTCTCTCTGTCCCCCTCTCACTGTCCCCACTCTCTCTCCTCCGCTCTCTGACGCCCTCTCTGTTGCCCTCTTTCTGCCCCCTATCTCTCTGCCCCCTTCTCTGTCCCCCCTCTCTCTGTCCCCCTCTCTCTCTGTCCCCCTCACTCTATCCCCTTCTCACTGTCCCCTCTCTCTCTTCCACTCTCTGCCCCCTCTCTCTGTCCTCCTCTCTCTGTACCCCATCTCTCTGTCCCCCCTCTCTCTGTTCCCCCCTCTCTCTGTTCCCCCCTCTCCATCCTCCTCTCTCTGTACCCCCTCTGTCTGTAGCCCCTCTCTCTGTACCGCCCTCTCTCTGTTCCCCTCTCTCTCTGTTCCCCCTCTCTCTGTCCCCCCTCTCTCTGCCCCCCCTCTCTCTGTTCCCCCTCCTCTCTGTCCCCCCTCTCTCTGCCCCTCCTCTCTGTCCCCCCTCTCTCTGTCCCCCTCTCTCTGTGTACTCTCTCTCTCCCCGCTCTCTGACCCCCTCTCTGTTGCCCGCTCTCAATGTCGCCCCTCTCTCTGTTGCCGTCTCTCTGTCCCCCCCATCTCTCCGCCCCCTCTCTCTCTGTCGCCCTCTCTATGTCCCCGTCTCTCTGTGCGCTCTCTCTTCCCCGCTCTCTGACGCCCTCTCTCTCTGACCCTCTCTATCTCCCCCACTCTCTGTTGCCCTCTCTCTGTCTCTGCTCTCTCTGCCCCCCGACCCCTCTCTCTGTTCCCCTCTCTCTGTTTCCCTCTCTCTGTTCTCCTCGCTCTGTCCCCCTCTCTATGCCCCCTCCCAGGCACAATCTCTCTGTGTCCCCTCTCTGTCCCCCCCTCTCTGACCCCCCTCTCTCTGTTGCCATATCTGTCACCGTCTCTCTGTCCCCCACACTCTGCCCCCCTTCTCTCTGACCCCCTCTATCTCCCACACTCTCTGTGGCCCTCTCTCTGTCGCCAACTCTCTGCCCCCCTCTCCCTCCCCGCCTTTCTCTGTCCCCCTCTCTGTCCCCCTCTCTCTCTGTCCCCCTCTCTCTCTGTCCCCCTCTCTCTCTGTCGCACCCACTCTGTCCCCCTCTCTCTGTCCCCCCTCTCTGTCCCCCCCTCTCTCTGTCCCTCTCTCTCTCTGTCCCTCTCTCTCTGTCCCCCACTCTGTCCCTCTCTCTCTGTCCTCCTCTCTGTCCCCCATTTCTCTGTCCCCCTCTCTCTCCCACCTGCCTCTCTCTGTCCTCCTCTCTCTGCCCCCCTTTCTCTGACACCCTCTCTTTCCCCCACTCTGTAACCCTCTCTCTGTCCCCACTCCCTCTGACCCCCTCTCTCTTCCCCACTCTCTGTGCCCCACTCTCTGTCCCCCGCTCTTTGAGCCTCTCTCTGTCGCCCTCTCTCTGCCCCCTCGCTCTCTGCCCCCCTCTCTCTGTCCCCCTCTCTCTATCCCCCTCTCACTGCCCCCTCTCTCTCTCTCCCGCTCTCTGACCCCCTCTCTCTCACCCTTTCTCTCTGCCCCCTCTCTCTCTGCCCCCACTCTCTCTGCCCCCCCTCTGTTCCCCCACTCTCTGTCCCCCTCTCTCTGACCCCCTCTCTCACCCCCACTCTGTACCCCTCTCCCTGTCTCCCTCTCTCTGCCCCCTCTCTGTCACCGTCTTTCTATCCCCCCTTCTCTCTGTTCCCCCTTTCTCTGTTCCCCCTCTCTCTGTGCCGCGCTCTGTGTCCCCCACTCTCTCTCTGACCAGCTCTATCTCCCCCACTCTCTGTCCCCTGCTCTCTGTCGCCCACTCTCTGTCCCCTCTCTCTCTCTGACCCCCTCTATCTCCCCCGCTCTCTGTCCCCCCTCTCTCTGTTGCCCTCTCTCGCTGTCGCCCTCTCTCTGCCGCCCTCTCTCTGACCCCCTCTCTCACACCAGCCTCTCCCTGTACCACCACACTGTCCCCCTCTCTCGCTGTCGCCCCTCTCTCTGTCCCACACTCTCTGTCCCACTCTCTCAGCCCCCCCGACCCCTCTCTCTGTCCCCTTCTCTCTGTCTCCCTCTCTCTATCCCCCTCTCTCTGTCCCCTCTCTTTCTCCCCCGCTCTTTGACCTCCTCTCTGTCGCCCTCTCTCTCTGCCCCCTCTCTCACTGCCCCCTCTCTCTGTCCCCCTCTCACAGTCCCCTCTCTCTCCCGCTCTCTGACTACCTCTCTGTCACCTCCTCTCTCTGCCCCCTCTCTCTCTGCCCCCTCTCTCTCTGTCGTCCTCTCTCTGTCCCCTCTCTCTGTCCCCATCTCTCTCTGTCCCCCTCTCTCTCTCTATCCCCAACTCTCTCCATCCGCCCACTCTCTGTCCCCCTCTCTCTGACCCCCCCTCTCTCCCCCACACTGTACCCCTCTCTCTCTCCCTCTGCCCCCTCTCTCTGTCACTGTCTCTCTATCCCCCCTTCTCGCTGTCCCACCTTTCTCCGTTCACCCTCTCTTTGCCCCCCCTCTCTCTGTCCCCTCCTCTCTCTGTCCCCCCCTCTCTGACCCCTTCTCTCTTTGCCCCTTTGTCTCTCTGTCCCCCTCTCTCTGTCTCCTCTTTCGGACCCCTTCTCTCTCTGTCCCCCTCTCTCTCACTGACCCCCTCTCTCTCTGACCCCCTCTATCTCCCCCACTCTCTGTCCCCCTCTCTCTGTCGCCGGCTCTCTGATCCCCTCTCTTTCTGTCCCCTCTCTCTCTGTCCCCTCTATCTGTCCCCTCTCTCTCCCACGCTCTCTGACCTCCTCTCTCCCCTGCTCTCTGACCCCCTCTCTGTTGCCCTCTCTCTGCCCCCCCCTCTCTCTGCCCCCGACCCCCCTCTCTGTCCCCCTCTCTCTGTTTTCCTCTCTCTGTTCTCCTCTCTCTATCCCCCTCTCTCTGTCCCTCTCACTCCTGTCCCCCTCACTCTGTCCCCTCTCTCTCCCCCACTCTTTGACCCCCTCTCTGTCCCCCTCTCTCTATCCCCCTCTCTCTGCCCCCTCTCTCTCTCTCTCCCGCTCTCTGACCCCCTCTCTGTCACCCTTTCTCTCTGCCCCCTCTCTCTGCCCCCACTCTCTCTGCCCCCCTCTCTGACCCCCCCACTCTTGTACCCCTCTTTCTGTCTCCCTCTCTCTGCCCCCCCCTCTCTGTCACCGTCTCTGTATCCCCCCTTCTCTCTGTTCCTCCTTTCTGTGTACCCCCTCTCTCTGTCCCCCTCTCTCTGTCCCCCTCTCTCTCTGTCCCCCTCTCTCTGTTGCCTCTTTCTGCCCCATCTCTCTCTCTGACCCCTCTCTCTCTGTCCCCCTCTCTCTCTGCCCCTCTCTCTCCGACCCCCTCTGTCTCTGACCACCTCTCTCTCTGCCCCTCTCTCTCGGTACCCTCTCTTTCTGTCCCCCTCTCTCTCTGTACCCTCTCTCTATCCCCCTCTCTCTTTGTCCCGCTCTCTCTGTTCCACCCCTCTCTGTCGCCCTCTCTCTGACCCCCCTCTCTCTGTCCCACTCTCTCTGTCTCACTCTCTCTCTCTGTCCCCCTCTCTCTCTGTCCCTCTCTCTCTCTACACCTCTCTCTCTGTCCCCTCTCTCTGTCCCCTATCTCTCTCTGACCCCCTCTCTCTCTCTCCCGCTCTCTGACCCCCTCTCTGTCACCCTTTCTCTCTGCCCCCTCTCTCTGCCCCACTCTCTCTGCCCCCCTCTCTGCCCCCCCACTCTTGTACCCCTCTTTCTGTCTCCCTCTCTCTGCCCCCCTCTCTGTCACCGTCTCTGTATCCCCCCCTTCTCTCTGTTCCTCCTTTCTGTGTTCCCCCTCTCTCTGTCCCCCTCTCTCTGTCCCCCTCTCTCTCTGTCCCCCTCTCTCTGTTGCCTCTTTCTGCCCCATCTCTCTCTCTGACCCCTCTCTCGCTGTCCCCCTCTCTCTCTGCCCCTCTCTCTGACCCCCTCTGTCTCTGACCACCTCTCTCTCTGCCCCTCTCTCTCGGTACCCTCTCTTTCTGTCCCCCTCTCTCTCTGTACCCTCTCTCTGTCCCCCTCTCTCTTTGTCCCGCTCTCTCTGTTCCACCCCTCTCTGTCGCCCTCTCTCTGACCCCCCTCTCTCTGTCCCACTCTCTCTGTCCCACTCTCTCTCTCTGTCCCCCTCTCTCTCTCTGTCCCTCTCTCTCTACACCTCTCTCTCTCTGTCCCCTCTCTCTGTCCCCTATCTCTCTCTGACACCCCTCTCTCTGACCCCCTCTATCTCCCCCGCTCCCTGTCTCCCTCTCTCTGTTGCCCTCTCTCGCTGTCGCCCTCTCTCTGTCGCCCTCTCTCTGACCCCCTCTCTCACACCCGCCTCTCCCTGTACCACCTCACTGTCCCCCTCTCTCGCTGTCGCCCCTCTCTCTGTACCACTCTTTCTGTCCCACTCTCTCTACCCCCTCTCTCTGTCCCCTCTCTCTCTCCCCCGCTCTTTGATCCCCTCTCTGTCACCCTCTCTCCCTGCCCCCTCTCTCTCTGTCCCCCTCTCTCTCTCCCCTCTCGCTCTGCCCCCTCTTTCTCTGCCCCCTTCTGTCTGAACCCCGTCCCCGTCTCTGTCCCCCTCTCTCTCTGTCCCCCTCTCTCTCTGCCCCTCTCTCTCCGACCCCCTCTGTCTCTGACCACCTCTCTCTCTGCCCCTCTCTCTCGGTACCCTCTCTTTCTGTCCCCCTCTCTCTCTGTACCCTCTCTCTATCCCCCTCTCTCTTTGTCCCGCTCTCTCTGTTCCACCCCTCTCTGTCGCCCTCTCTCTGACCCCCCTCTCTCTGTCCCACTCTCTCTGTCTCACTCTCTCTCTCTGTCCCCCTCTCTCTCTGTCCCTCTCTCTCTCTACACCTCTCTCTCTGTCCCCTCTCTCTGTCCCCTATCTCTCTCTGACCCCCTCTCTCTCTCTCCCGCTCTCTGACCCCCTCTCTGTCACCCTTTCTCTCTGCCCCCTCTCTCTGCCCCACTCTCTCTGCCCCCCTCTCTGCCCCCCCACTCTTGTACCCCTCTTTCTGTCTCCCTCTCTCTGCCCCCCTCTCTGTCACCGTCTCTGTATCCCCCCCTTCTCTCTGTTCCTCCTTTCTGTGTTCCCCCTCTCTCTGTCCCCCTCTCTCTGTCCCCCTCTCTCTCTGTCCCCCTCTCTCTGTTGCCTCTTTCTGCCCCATCTCTCTCTCTGACCCCTCTCTCGCTGTCCCCCTCTCTCTCTGCCCCTCTCTCTGACCCCCTCTGTCTCTGACCACCTCTCTCTCTGCCCCTCTCTCTCGGTACCCTCTCTTTCTGTCCCCCTCTCTCTCTGTACCCTCTCTCTGTCCCCCTCTCTCTTTGTCCCGCTCTCTCTGTTCCACCCCTCTCTGTCGCCCTCTCTCTGACCCCCCTCTCTCTGTCCCACTCTCTCTGTCCCACTCTCTCTCTCTGTCCCCCTCTCTCTCTCTGTCCCTCTCTCTCTACACCTCTCTCTCTCTGTCCCCTCTCTCTGTCCCCTATCTCTCTCTGACACCCCTCTCTCTGACCCCCTCTATCTCCCCCGCTCCCTGTCTCCCTCTCTCTGTTGCCCTCTCTCGCTGTCGCCCTCTCTCTGTCGCCCTCTCTCTGACCCCCTCTCTCACACCCGCCTCTCCCTGTACCACCTCACTGTCCCCCTCTCTCGCTGTCGCCCCTCTCTCTGTACCACTCTTTCTGTCCCACTCTCTCTACCCCCTCTCTCTGTCCCCTCTCTCTCTCCCCCGCTCTTTGATCCCCTCTCTGTCACCCTCTCTCCCTGCCCCCTCTCTCTCTGTCCCCCTCTCTCTCTCCCCTCTCGCTCTGCCCCCTCTTTCTCTGCCCCCTTCTGTCTGAACCCCGTCCCCGTCTCTGTCCCCCTCTCTCTCTGTCCCCCTCTCTCTGTTCCCCTCTCTCTGTTCCCCTCTCTCTGTCACCCTCACTCTGTCCCCCTCACTCTGTCGCCCTCTCTCTGTCCCCTTCTCTCTGTCTCCCTCTCTCTATCACCCTCTCTCTGTCCCCCCTCTCTCTGTTCCCCCCTCTCTCTGTGCCCCCTCTCTCTGTCCCCCCTCTCTCTGCCCCTCCTCTCTGTCCCCCCCTCTCTGTTCCCCCTCTCTCTGTCCCCGCTCTCTCTGCCCCCCTCTCTCTGTTCCCCCCCTCTCTGTCCCCCCTCTCTCTGCCCCTCCTCTCTGTCCCCCCCTCTCTCTGTCCCCCTCTCTCTGTGTACTCTCTCTGTCCCCGCTCTCTGACCGGCTCTCTGTCGCCCGGACTCTCTGTCCCCTCTCTCTCCGTCGCCCTCTCTCTGTCCCCATCTCTCTGTCCCCTCTCTGGGACAGAGAGAAGGGGGGATAGAGGCGGCACGGTGGTTAGCACTGCTGCCTCACAGCTCCAGAGACCCGGGTTCAATTCCCAACTCAGGCGACTGACTGTGTGGAGTTTGCACATTCTCCCCGTGTCTGCGTGGGTTTCCTCCGGGTGCTCCGGTTTCCTCCCACAGTCCAAAAGATGTGCAGGTCAGGTGAATTGGCCATGCTAAATTGCCCGTAGTAGGAGGCAAGGGGTAAATGTAGGGGAATGGGTGGGTTGCGCTTCGGCGGGGCGGTGTGACTTGTTGGGCCGAAGGGCCTGTTTCCACACTGTAAGTAATCTAATCTAATCTAATCTCTCTCTCCCCCGCTCTCTAACCCCCTCTGTGTCGCCCTCTCTCTGCCCCCTCTCTCTCTGCCCCCCTCTCTGTCCCCCTCTCTCTCTCGATCCCCCACTCTCTCCATCCGCCCACTCTCTGTCCCCCTCTCTCTGACCCCGCCTCTCTCCCACACTGTACCCCTCTCTCTCTCTCCCTCTGCCCCCTCTCTCTGTCACCTTCTCTCTGTCCCACCTTTCTCTGTTCCCCCTCTCTTTGCCCCCCCTCTCTCTGTCCCCTCCTCTCTCTGTCCCCCCTCTCTCTGACCCCGTTTCTCTCTGTCCTCCTCTTTCTGCCCCCTTCTCTCTGTCCCCCTCTCTCTCACTGACCCCCTCTATCTCCCCCTCTCTCTGTCCCCCTCTCTCTGTCGCCGTCTCTCTGTCCCCCTCTCTCTCTGTCCCCTCTCTCTCTGTCCCCCTCTATCTGTCCCCTCTCTCTCCCACGCTCTCTGATCCTCTCTCTCCCCCGCACTCTGACCCCCTCTCTGTTGCTCTCTCTCTGTCCCCCCCTTTCTCTCTGTCCCCCCTCTCTCTGCCCCCTCTCTCTGTCCCCCTCTCCCTCTGTCCCCCTCTCTCTGTCCCCCTCTCTCTGTTCACCTCTCTCTCTGTCCCCCTCTCTCTGTCCCTCTCTCTGTCCCCCTCTCTCTCTGTCCCCCTCTCTCTGTCCCACCTCTCTCTGTCCCCCCCTCTCTCTGTCCCCCTCTCTCTGTCCCCCTCTCTCTCTGTCCCCCCCTCTCTCTGTCCCCCTCTCTCTGTCCCCCTCTCTCTCTCTGTCCCCCTCTATCTGTCCCCTCTCTCTCCCACGCTCTCTGATCCTCTCTCTCCCCCGCACTCTGACCCCCTCTCTGTTGCTCTCTCTCTGTCCTCCCCTTTCTCTCTGTCCCCCCTCTCTCTGCCCCCCTCTCTCTGTACCCCTCTCCCTCTGTCCCCCTCTCTCTGTCCCCCTCTCTCTGTTCACCTCTTTCTCTGTCCCCCTCTCTCTGTCCCTCTCTCTGTCCCCCCCTCTCTCTGTCCCCCTCTCTCTGTCCCCCTCTCTCTCTGTCCCCCCCTCTCTCTGTCCCCCTCTCTCTGTCCCCTCTCTCTGTCCCCTCTCTCTCTGTACCCCCTCTCTCTGTCCCCCTCTCTCTGTCCCTCCTCTCTCTGTCCGCCTCTCTCTCTGTCGCCCTCTCTCTGTCCCTCCTCTCCCTGTACCATCTCTATGTCCCCCTCTCTCTGTCCCTCCTCTCTCTGTCCCCCTCTCTCTGTCCCCCTCTCTCTCTGTCCCCCTCGCTCTCTGTCCCCCTCTCTCTGTTCTCCCTCTCTCTGTCCCTCCTCTCTCTGCCCCCACTCTGTCACCATCTCTCTGTCCCCTCTCCCTCTGTTCCCTCTCGCTCTGTCCCCCTCTCTCTGCACCCTCACTCTGGTCCCCTCCTCCCCCCTCTGTCCTCTCTCTCTCTGTCCCTCTCTCTCTGTCCCCCTCTCTCTCTGTCCCCCTCTCTTTCTGTCCCCCTCTCTCTCTGTTCTCCCTCTCTCTGTCCCTCCTCTCTCTGCCCCCACTCTGTCACCATCTCTCTGTCCCCTCTCTCTCTATCCCTCTCTCTCTCTGACCCCCTCTCTCTGCCCCCTCGCTCTTTTCCCCGCTCTATGTTCCCTCATCTCTATCGCCCTCTCTCTGTCCCCCCCCCCCCCTCTGTCACCGTCTCTCTGTCCCCTCTCTGTCACAGTTTCTCTGTCCCCCCTCTCTCTGCCCAGCTCGTCCCCCCCTCTCTCTGTCCCCCACTTCACTGTCCCCTCTCTTTGTTGGCCTCTCTCTGCCCCGTCTCTCTCTGGCCCATCTCTTTCTGCCCCCTCTCTCTGCCCCCCTCTCTCTGTTCCCTCTCTGGTCCCCCCCCCTGCCCCCCTCTCTGTTCCCCTCTCTCTCTGTACCCCCTCTCTCTCTGACCCCTCTCTCTGACCCCCTCTCTCTCTGACCCCCTCTCTCTCTCTGTACCCCCTCTCTCTCTGACCCCCTCTCTCTCTGACCCCATCTCTCTCTGTCCCCCCCACTCTGTTCCCCCCCCTCTGTCCCCCCCTCTCTGTCCCCCCTCTCTGTCTCCCTCTCTCTGTCCCCTCTCTCTGTCACCGTCTCTCTATCCCCCCTTCTCTCTGTCCCACCTTTCTCTGTTCCCCTCTCTTTGTCCCTCCCTCTCTCTGTCCCACTCTCTCTCTGTCCCCCTCTCTCTGTCCCCCTCTCTCTCCCCCGCTCTCTAACCCCCTCTCTGTTGCCCTCTCTCTGCCCCCTCTCTCTGCCCCCCTCTCTGTCCCCCTCTCTCTCTCTCCCCCTCTCTCTCTCTATCCCCAACTCTCTCCATCCGCCCACTCTCTGTCCCCCTCTCTCTGACCCCCGTCATTCCCCCACACTGTACCCCTCTCTCTCTCCCTCTGCCCCCTCTCTCTGTCACCGTCTCTCTATCCCCCTTCTCTCTGTCCCACCTTTCTCTGTTCTCCCTCTCTTTGCCCCCCCCCCCCGTCCCCTCCTCTCTCTGTCCCCCCCCCTCTCGGACCCCTTCTCTCTGTCCTCCTCTCTCTCTGCCCCCTCTCTCTGTCACCGTCTCTCTATCCCCCTTCTCTCTGTCCCACCTTTCTCTGTTCTCCCTCTCTTTGCCCCCCCCCCCCCGTCCCCTCCTCTCTCTGTCCCCCCCCCCCCCCCCTCTCTGACCCCTTCTCTCTGTCCTCCTCTCTCTCTGTCCCCCTCTCTCTGTCTCCTCTTTCGGCCCCCTTCTCTCTCTGTCCCCCTCTCTCTCACTGACCCCCTCTCTCTCTGACCCCCTCTATCTCCCCCACTCTCTGTCCCCATTCTCTGTCGCCGGCTCTCTGAGCCCCTCTCTTTCTGTCCCCTCTCTCTCTGTCCCCTCTCTCTCCCACGCTCTCTGACCTCCTCTCTCCCCCGCTCTCTGACCCCCTCTCTGTTGCCCTCTCTCTGCCCCCCTCTCTGCCCCCCGACTCCCCTCTCTGTCCCCCTCTCTCTGTTTCCCTCTCTCTGTTCTCCTCTCTCTATCCCCCTCTCTCTGTCCCTCTCACTCCTTTCTCCCTCACTCTGTCCCCCTCTCTGTATCCCCCTCTCTCTGCCCCCCTCTCTCTCTCCTGCTCTCTGACCCCCTCTCTGTCACCCTTTCTCTCTGCCCCATTTCTCTGCCCCCCTCTCTGCCCCCCCCCCACTCTCTGTACCCCCCTCTCTGTCTCCCTCTCTCTGCCCCCCTCTCTGTCACCGTCTCTGTATCCCCCCTTCTCTCTGTTCCTCCTTTCTGTGTTCCCCCTCTCTCTGTCCCCCTCTCTCTGTCCCCCTCTCTCTCTGTCCCCCTCTCTCTGTTGCCTCTTTCTGCCCACTCTCTCTCTCTGATCCCTCTCTCTCTGTCCCCCTCTCTCTCTGCCCCTCTCTCTCTGACCCCCTCTGTCTTTGACCACCTCTCTCTCTGCCCCTCTCTCTCGGTACCCTCTCTTTGTGTCCCCCTCTCTCTTTGTCCCGCGCTCTCTGTTCCACCCCTCTCTGTCGCCCTCTCTCTGACCCCCCTCTCACTGTCCCACTCTCTCTCTCTGTCCCCCTCTCTCTCTCTGTCCCTCTCTCTCTACACCTCTCTCTCTCTGTCCACTCTCTCTGTCCCCTCTCTCTGTGTCTCCCTCGCTCTCTGTCTCCCCCACTCTGTCCCTCTCTGTCTGTCGCCCTCTCTCTGACCCCCTCTCTCTCCCAACCGCCTCTCTCTCTCTCCCGCTCTCTGTCCCCCTCTCTCTCTGCCCCTCTCTCTCTGTTCCCCTCTCTCTGTTCCCCCTCTCTCTGTCGCCCTCTGTCTGACCCCCACTCTCTCTGTCCCCCTCTCTCTCTCTGACCCCCTCTATCTCCCCCGCTCTCTGTCCCCCCTCTCTCTGTTGCCCTCTCTCGCTGTCGCCCTCTCTCTGTCGCCATCTCTCTGACCCCCTCTCTCACACCCGCCTCTCCCTGTACCACCTGACTGTCCCCCTCTCTCGTTGTCGCCCCTCTCTCTGTCCCACTCTCTCTGTCCCACTCTCTCTATCCCCCTCTCTCTGTCCCCTCTCTCTCTCCCCCGCTCTTTGACCCCCTCTCTGTCACCCCCTCTCCCTGCCCCCTCTCTCTCTATCCCCCTCTCTCTCTCCCCTCTCACTGTTCCCTCTCTCTCTCCCGCTCTCTGTCCCCCTCTCTCTGTCCTCCTCTCTCTGTATCCCCTCTCTCTGTCCCCCCTCTCTCTGTTTCCCCCTCTCTCTGTGCCCTCTCTCTCTGTCCCCCTCTCTCTGCCCCCTTCTTTCTGTTCCCCCTCTCTCTGTCCCCCCTCTCTCTGCCTCCCTCTCTCTGTTCCCCCTCTCTGTCCCCCCTCTCTCTGTTCCCCCTCTCTCTGTGCCCCCTCTCTCTGCCCCCCCCCCTGTCCCCCTCTCTCGGCCCCCTCTCTCTCTGCCCCCCTCTCTGTCCCCCTCTCTCTCTGCCCCTCCTCTCTGTCTCCCCTCTCTCTGTCCCCCTCTCTCTGTGTACTCTCTCTCTCTCCCCGCTCTCTGACCCCCTCTCTGTCGCCCGCTCTCTCTGTCGCCCCTCTCTCTGTTGCCGTCTCTCTGTCCCCCTCTCTCTGCCCCCTCTCCATCTCTGCCCCCTCTCTCTCTGCCCACTCTCTCTCTGCCCCCATCTCTCTGCCCCCTCTCTCTCTGTCGCCCTCTCTCTGTCCCCATCTCTCTGTCCCCTCTCTCTCCCCCACTTTCTAACCCCCTCTGTGTCGCCCTCTCTCTGCCCCCTCTCTCTCTGCCCCCCTCTCTGTCCCCCACTCTCTCTGTCCCCTCTCTCTCTCGATCCCCCACTCTCTCCATCCGCCCACTCTCTGTCCCCCCTCTCTGACCCGCCTCTCTCTCCCACACTGTACCCCTCTCTCTCTCTCCCTCTGCCCCCTCTCTCTGTCACCGTCTCTCTATCCCCCCTTCTGTCTGTCCCACCTTTCTCTGTCCCCCCTCTCTTTGACCCCCCTCTCTCTGTCCCCTCCTCTCTCTGTCCCCCCTCTCTCTGACTCCGTTTCTCTCTGTCCTCCTCTCTCTCTATCCCCCTCTCTCTGTCTCCTCTTTCTGCCCCCTTCTCTCTCTGTCCCCCTCTCTCTCACTGACCCCCTCTCTCTCTGGCCCCCTCTATCTCCCCCTCTCTCTGTCCCCCTCTCTCTGTCGCCGTCTCTCTGTACCCCTCTCTCTCTGTCCCCTCTCTGTCTGTTCCCCTCTATCTGTCCCCTCTGTCTCCCACGCTCTCTGATCCTCTCTCTCCCCCGCGCTCTGACCCCCTCTCTGTTGCCCTCTCTCTGCCCCCTCTCTCTCTGTCCCCCTCTCTCTGTCCCCCCCCCTTCTCTCTGTCCCCCCTCTCTCTGCCCCCCTCTCTCTGTCCCCCTCTCCCTCTGTCCCCCTCTCTCTGTCCCCCTCTCTCTGTTCACCTTTTTCTCTGTCCCCCTCTCTCTGTCCCTCTCTCTGTCCCCCTCTCTGTCTGTCCCCCTCTCTCTGTCCCCCCTCTCTCTGGCCCCCCTCTCTCTGTCCCCCTCTCTCTGTCCCTCCTCTCTCTGTCCCCTCTCTGTGTCCCCCTCTCTCTGTCCCCCCCTCTCTCTCTGTCCCCCTCTCTCTGTCCCCCTCTCTCTCTGTCCCCCTCTCTCTCTGTCCCCCTCTCTCTGTCCCCTCTCTCTGTCCTCTCTCTCTCTGTACCCCCTCTCTCTGTCCCCCTCTCTCTGTCCCTCGTCTCTCTGTCCGCCTCTCTCTCTGTCGCCCTCTCTCTGTCCCCCCTCTCTCTGTCCCCCCTCTCTCTGTCCCCCTCTCTCTGTCCCCCTCTCTCTCTGTCCCCCTCTCTCTGTCCCCCTCTCTCTCTGCCCCCCTCGCTCTCTGTCCCCCTCTCTCTGTTCTCCCTGTCTCTGTCCCTCCTCTCCCTGTACCCTCTCTATGTCCCCCTCTCTCTGTCCCCCCCTCTCTGTCCCCCTCTCTCTCTGTCCCCCTCTCTCTGTCCCCCTCTCTCTCTGTCCCCCTCTCTTTCTGTCCCCCTCTCTCTCTGTTCTCCCTCTCTCTGTCCCTCCTCTCTCTGCCCCCACTCTGTCCCCATCTCTCTGTCCCCTCTCCCTCTGTTCCCTCTCGCTCTGTCCCCCTCTCTCTGCACCCCCACTCTGGTCCCCCCCTCCCCCCTCTGTCCTCTCTCTCTCTGTCCCCTCTCTCTCTGTCCCCCTCTCACTCTATCCCTCTCTCTCTCTGACCCCCTCTCTCTGCCCCCTCTCTCTGTCACCCACTCACTGTCCCCTCTCAGTCACCGTCTCTCTGTTCGCCCCCCCCCCCGTCCCCCCTCTCTCTCTGTCCCCCACTTCACTGTCCCCTCTCTTTGTTGGTCTCTCTCTGCCCCGTCTCTCTGCCCCTTCACTCTCTGGCCCCCCTCTTTCTACCCCCTCTCTCTGTCCACCTCTCTCTGTTCCCTGTCTGGTCCCCCTCTCTGCCCACCTTTCTGTTCCCCTCTCTCTCTGTACCCCCTCTCTCTCTGACCCCTCTCTCTCTGACCCCCTCTCTCTCTGACCCCCTCTCTCTCTCTGTACCCCCTCTCTCTGACCCCATCTCTCTCTGTCCCCCCCCTCTGTCCCCCCCTCTCTGTCCCTCCTCTCTGTCTCCCTCTCTCTGTCCCCTCTCTCTGTCACCGTCTCTCTATCCCCCCTTCTCTCTGTCCCACCTTTCTCTGTTCCCCTCTCTTTGTCCCTCCCTCTCTCTGTCCCCCTCTCTCTCTGTCCCCCTCTCTCTGTTGCCTCTTTCTGCCCCATCTCTCTCTGACCCCCCTCTCTCTCTGACCCCTTCTATCTCCCCCGCTCTCTGTCCCCCTCTCTCTGTTGCCCTCTCTCGCTGTCGCCCCTCTCTCTGTCCCACTCTCTCTGTCCCACTCTCTCTGCCCTCCGACCCCTCTCTCTGTCCCCTCTCTCTCTGTTCCCCTCTCTCTGTCCCCCTCTCTCTGTCCCCTCTCTCTCTCTCCCCTGCTCTTTGACCCCCCTCTGTTTCCCTCTCTCTCTCTGTCCCCTCTCTCTGTCCCCCTCTCTCTATCCCCATCTCACTGTCCCCTCTCTCTCTCCCGCTCTCTGACCCCCTCCCTGTCATCCTCTCTTTCTGCCCCCTGTCTCTGCCCCCTCTCTCTCTGACCCCCTCTCTCTGACCCCCCGTCCCCCTCACTCTGTGTCCTCTCTCTCTCCCCTCTCTCTACCCCCCTCTCTCACTGCCCCCCTCTCTCTGACCCCCGTCCCCCTCTCTCTGTGTCCTCTCTCTCTCCCCGCTCTCTGACCCCCTCTCTGTCGCCCGCGCTCTCTGTCCCCCCCTCTCTCTCTCTCTGTCCCCACTCTCTCCATCTCCCCACTCTCTGTCCCCCTCTGTCCCCTCTCTCTCCCACCCGCATTTCTCTATCCCTCCTCTTTGTCCCCCTCTCTCTCTGTCCCCCACTCTCTCAGTCCCGCTCTCTCTCTGTTCTCCCATCTCTGTCTCCCTCTCTCTCCCACCCGCCTCTCTCTGTCTCCCCCTCTCTCTGTCCTCCCTCTCTCTGTCCACCCCCTCTCTGTCCCCCCCCTCTCTCTGTCCCCCTCTCTCTCTGCCCCCTCTCTCTGTCCTCTCTCTGTCCCTCTCTCTCTGCCCCCTCACTCTGTCCCCCTCTGTCTGCCCCCGTCTGTCTGCCCCCATCGCTCTCTGCCCCTCTCTCTCTATCTCCCCCACTCTCTGTTCCCCCTCTCTCTCTGCCCCTCTCTCTCTGCCCCCCTGACTCTGGCCTCCTCTCTCTTTGGCCCCCTCTCTCTCTGTCCCCCTCTCTCTGTCCCCCTCTCTCTCTGTCCCCCTCTCTTTCTGTCCCCCTCTCTCTCTGTTCTCCCTCTCTCTGTCCCTCCTCTCTCTGCCCCCACTCTGTCACCATCTCTCTGTCCCCTCTCCCTCTGTTCCCTCTCGCTCTGTCCCCCTCTCTCTGCACCCCCACTCTGGTCCCCCCTCCCCCCTCTGCCCTCTCTCTCTCTGTCCCCTCTCTCTCTGTCCCCCTCTCTCTCTATCCCTCTCTCTCTCTGACCCCCTCTCTCTGTCCCCCCTCTCTCTGTCCCCCTCTCTCTGTATCTCCACTCTCTGTCCCCTCTCTCTGTCTCCCTCTCTCTGTCACCCCCTCTCTCTCTGTCCCCCTCTCTCTGTCCCCCTCTCTCTCTGTCCCCCTCTCTCTCTGTCCCCCTCTCTCTGTCCCCTCTCTCTGTCCCCTCTCTCTCTGTACCCCCTCTCTCTGTCCCCCTCTCTCTGTCCCTCCTCTCTCTGTCCGCCTCTCTCTCTGTCGCCCTCTCTCAGTCCCCCCTCTCTCTGTCCCCCCTCTCTCTGTCCCCCTCTCTCTGTCCCCCTCTCTCTCTGTCCCCCTCTCTCTTTCCCCCTCTCTCTCTGTCCCCCTCGCTCTCTATCCTCCTCTCTCTGTTCTCCCTGTCTCTGTCCCTCCTCTCCCTGTACCCTCTCTATGTCCCCCTCTCTCTGTCCCCCCTCTCTCTGTCCCCCTCTCTCTCTGTCCCCCTCTCTCTGTCCCCCTCTCTCTCTGTCCCCCTCTCTTTCTGTCCCCCTCTCTCTCTGTTCTCCCTCTCTCTGTCCCTCCTCTCTCTGCCCCCACTCTGTCCCCATCTCTCTGTCCCCTCTCCCTCTGTTCCCTCTCGCTCTGTCCCCCTCTTTCTGCACCCCCACTCTGGTCCCCCCCTCCCCCCTCTGTCCTCTCTCTCTCTCTGTCCCCTCTCTCTCTGTCCCCCTCTCTCTCTATCTCTCTCTCTCTCTGACCCCCTCTCTCTGCCCCCTCTCTCTGTCACCCACTCACTGTCCCCTCTCAGTCACCGTCTCTCTGTTCGTCCCCCCCCCGTCCCCCCTCTCTCTCTGTCCCCCACTTCACTGTCCCCTCTCTTTGTTGGTCTCTCTCTGCCCCGTCTCTCTGCCCCTTCTCTCTCTGGCCCCCCTCTTTCTGCCCCCTCTCTCTGTCCCCCTCTCTCTGTTCCCTGTCTGGTCCCCCCCTCTGCCCACCTCTCTGTTCCCCTCTCTCTCTGTACCCCCTCTCTCTCTGACCCCTCTCTCTCTGACTCCCCTCTCTCTCTGTACCCCCTCTCTCTGACCCCATCTCTCTCTGTCCCCCCCTCTGTCCCCCCCTCTCTGTCCCCCCTCTCTGTCTCCCTCTCTCTGACCCCTCTCTCTCTGACCCCCTCTCTCTCTCTGTACCCCCTCTCTTTGGCCCCCTCTCTCTCTGGTCCCCTCTCTCTGTCGCCTCTTTCTGCCCCCTCTCTCTGTCTCCTCTATCTCTCCCTCTCTCGGTCTGCCCCCTCTCTGTCCCCCTCTCTCTCTATCCCCCTCTCTCTCTGTCCCCCTCTTTCTGCCCCCTCTCTCTGTCCCCTCTCTCTGTCTCCTCTATCTCTCCCTCTCTCGGTCTGCCCCCTCTCTGTCCCCCTCGCTCTCTATCCTCCTCTCTCTGTTCTCCCTGTCTCTGTCCCTCCTCTCCCTGTACCCTCTCTATGTCCCCCTCTCTCTGTCCCCCCTCTCTCTGTCCCCCTCTCTCTCTGTCCCCCTCTCTCTGTCCCCCTCTCTCTCTGTCCCCCTCTCTTTCTGTCCCCCTCTCTCTCTGTTCTCCCTCTCTCTGTCCCTCCTCTCTCTGCCCCCACTCTGTCCCCATCTCTCTGTCCCCTCTCCCTCTGTTCCCTCTCGCTCTGTCCCCCTCTTTCTGCACCCCCACTCTGGTCCCCCCCTCCCCCCTCTGTCCTCTCTCTCCTCTGTCCCCTCTCTCTCTGTCCCCCTCTCTCTCTATCTCTCTCTCTCTCTGACCCCCTCTCTCTGCCCCCTCTCTCTGTCACCCACTCACTGTCCCCTCTCAGTCACCGTCTCTCTGTTCGTCCCCCCCCCGTCCCCCCTCTCTCTCTGTCCCCCACTTCACTGTCCCCTCTCTTTGTTGGTCTCTCTCTGCCCCGTCTCTCTGCCCCTTCTCTCTCTGGCCCCCCTCTTTCTGCCCCCTCTCTCTGTCCCCCTCTCTCTGTTCCCTGTCTGGTCCCCCCCTCTGCCCACCTCTCTGTTCCCCTCTCTCTCTGTACCCCCTCTCTCTCTGACCCCTCTCTCTCTGACTCCCCTCTCTCTCTGTACCCCCTCTCTCTGACCCCATCTCTCTCTGTACCCCCCTCTGTCCCCCCCTCTCTGTCCCCCCTCTCTGTCTCCCTCTCTCTGACCCCTCTCTCTCTGACCCCCTCTCTCTCTCTGTACCCCCTCTCTTTGGCCCCCTCTCTCTCTGGTCCCCTCTCTCTGTCGCCTCTTTCTGCCCCCTCTCTCTGTCTCCTCTATCTCTCCCTCTCTCGGTCTGCCCCCTCTCTGTCCCCCTCTCTCTCTATCCCCCTCTCTCTCTGTCCCCCTCTTTCTGCCCCCTCTCTCTGTCCCCTCTCTCTGTCTCCTCTATCTCTCCCTCTCTCGGTCTGCCCCCTCTCTGTCCCCCTCTCTCTCTGTCCCCCACTCTCTCCATCCACCCACTCTCTGTCCCCCTCTCTCTGACACCCCCTCTCTGACCACCCCTGTCTCCCTCACTCTGTACCTCTCTCTCTGTTCTCACTCTCTGACCCACTCTATCTCCCCAACTCTCTGTCACCCTCTCTCTGCCCCTCTATCTTTCCCCACTCTCTCTGCCCCCCTCTCTCTGTCCCCCTCTCTCTGTCCCCCTCTCTCTGTCCCCCTCTCTCTCTGTCCCCATATCTCTCTGTCCCCCTCTCTCTGTCCCGCTCTCTCTGTACCCCTCTCTCTGTCCCCCTCTCTCTGTCCCCCCTCTCTCTGTCCCCCCTCTCTCTGTCCCCCTCTCTCTGTCCCCCCTCGCTCTGTTCCCCGCTCTCTGTTCCCTCATCTCTATCGCCCTCTCTCTGTCCCCCCCCGTCACCGTCTCTCTGCCCCCTCTCTGTCACAGTTTCTCTGTACCCCCCTCTCTCTGTCCCCCACTCACTGTCCCCTCTCAGTCACCGTCTCTCTGTTCGCCCCCCCGTCCCCCTCTCTCTGTCCCCCCCTTCACTGTCCCCTCTCTTTGTTGGCCTCTCTCTGCCCCGTCTCTCTGCCCTTTCTCTCTCTGGCCCCCCTCTTTCTGCCCCCTCTCTCTGTCCTCCTCTCTCTGTTCCCTCTCTGGTCCCCCCCTCTGCCCCCTCTCTGTTCCCCTCTCTCTCTGTACCCCCTCTCTCTCTGACCACTCTTTCTCTGACCCCCTCTCGCTCTGACCCCCCTCTCTCTCTCTGTACCCCCTCTCTCTGACCCCATCTCTCTCTGTCCCCCCACTCTGTCCCCCCCTCTCTGAGCCCTCTCTCTGTCTCCCTCTCTCTGTCACCGTCTCTCTATCCCCCCTTCTCTCTGTACCCTCTCTCTCTGCCCCCCCTCTCTCTGTCCCCCTCTCTCTCTGTCCCCCTCTCTCTGTCCCCCTCTCTCTGTTCCCCTCTCTCTGTCCCTCTCTCTGTCCCTCTCTCTCTGTCCCCCTCTCTCTGTCCCCCTCTCTCTGTCCCTTTCTCTGTCCCTCTCTCTCTGTCCCCCTCTCTCTGTCCCCCTCTCTCTCTGTCCCGCTCTCTCTGTCCCCCCTCTCTCTGTCCCCCTCTCTCTCTGTCCCCCTCTCTCTGTCCCCCTCTCTCTCTGTCCCCCTCTCTCTCTGTCCCCCTCTCTCTGTCCCTTCTCTCTGTCCCCTCTCTCTCTGTACCCCCTCTCTCTGTCCCCCCCTCTCTGTCCCTCCTCTCTCTGTCCGCCTCTCTCTCTGTCGCCCTCTCTCTGTCCCTCCTCTCCCTGTCCCCTCTCTCTGTCCCCCTCTCTCTGTCCCCCCTCTCTCTGTCCCCCTCTCTCTCTGTCCCTCTCTCTCTGTCCCCCTCTCTCTCTGTCCCCCTCTCTTTCTGTCCCCCTCTCTCTCTGTTCTCCCTCTCTCTGTCCCTCCTCTCTCTGCTCCCACTCTGTCACCATCTCTCTGTCCCCTCTCCCTCTGACCCCTCTCTCTGCACCCCTCTCTCTGGTCAGCCCCCTTCCCCCCTCTGTCCTCTCTCTCTGTCCCCTCTCTCTCTGTCCCCCTCTCTCTCTATCCCTCTCTCTCTCTCTGACCCTCTCTCTCTGCCCACCTCTCTGTTCCCCTCTCCCTCTGTACCCCCTCTCTCTCTGTACCCCCCTCTCTCTGACCCCTCTCTCTCTGACCCCCTCTCTCTCTGACCCCCCTCTCTCTCTCTGTACCCCCTCTCTCTGACCCCACCTCTCTCTGTCCCCCCCCTCTGTTCTCCCCTCTCTGAGCCCCCTCTCTGTCTCCCTCTCTCTGCCCCCTCTCTCTGTCACCGTCCCTCTATCCCCCCTTCTCTCTTCCCACCTTTCTCTGTTCCCCCTCTCTTTGTCCCTCCCTCTCTCTGCCCCCTCTCTCTCTGTCCACCGCCCCCCTCTGTCCCCCCCTCTCTGTCCCCCCTCTCTGTCTCCCTCTCTCTGTCACCGTCTCTCTATCCCCCCTTCTCTCTGTCCCACCTTTCTCTGTTCCCCCTCTCTTTGTCCCTCCCTCTCGCTGTCCCCCTCTCTCTCTGTCCCCCTCTCTCTGTTGCCTCTTTCTGCCCCCTCTCTCTATGTCCCCATCTCTCTCTGAACCCCTCTATCTCCCCCGCTCTCTGTCCCCCTCTCTCTGTTGCCCGCCCTCTCTGTCGCCCGTCTCTCTGTCCCACTCTCTCTGTCCCACACTCTCTGCCCCCCGACCCCTCTCTCTGTCGCCTCTCTCTCTGTTCCCCTCTCTCTGTCCCCCTCTGTCTGTCCCCTCTCTCTCTCTCCCCTGCTCTTTGACCCCCCTCTGTCTCCCTCTCTCTCTCTGTCCCCTCTCTCTGTCCCCCTCTCTCTATCCCCATCTCACTGTCCCCCTCTCCGGCTCCCGCTCTCTGACCCCCTCCCTGTCATCCTCTCTTTCTGCCCCCTGTCTCTGCCTCCTCTCTCTCTGACCCCCTCTCTCTGATCCCCGTCCCCCTCTCTCTGTGTCCTCTCTCTCTCCCCTCTCTCTACCCCCTCTCTCACTGCCCCCCTCTCTCTGACCCCCGTCCCCCTCTCTCTGTGTCCTCTCTCTCTCCCCGCTCTCTGAGCCCCTCTCTGTCGCCCACTCACTCTGTCCCCCTCTCTCTCTCTGTCCCCACTCTCTCCATCTCCCCACTCTCTGTCCCCCTCTGTCCCCCACTCTCTCCATCCCCCCACTCTCTGTACCCCTCTCTCTGTCCCCACTCTCTGACCCCCTCTATCTCCCCAACTCCCTGTCACCCTCTCTCTGTCCTCTCTCTTTCCCCTCTCTCTCTGCCCCCTCACGCTGTCCCCCTCTGTCTGCCCCCGTCTGTCTGCCCCCATCGCTCTCTGCCCCTCTCTCTCTATCTCCCCCACTCTCTGTTCCTCCTCTCTCTCTGCCCCTCTCTCTCTGCCCCCCTGTCTCTGGCCTCCTCTCTCTTTGGCTCCCTCTCTCTCTGGCCCCCTCTCTCTGTCGGCTCTTTCTGCCCCCTCTCTCTCTATCCCCCTCTCTCTCTGTCCCCCTCTCTCTGCCCCCCCCTCTCTGTCCCCTCTCTCTGTCTCCTCTATCTCTCCCTCTCTCGGTCTGCCCCCTCTCTGTCCCCCTCTCTCTCTGTCCCCCACTCTCTCCATCCACCCACTCTCTGTCCCCTCTCTCTGACACCCCCTCTCTGACCACCCCGTCTCCCTCACTCTGTACCTCTCTCTCTGTTCTCACTATCTGACCCACTCTATCTCCCCAACTCTCTGTCACCCTCTCTCTGCCCCTCTCTCTTTCCCCTCTCTCTCTGCCCCCCTCTCTCTGTCCCCCTCTCTCTGTCCCTCTCTCCCTGCCCCTCTCTCTCTGTCCCCCTCTCTCTGTCCCCCTCTCTCTCTGTCCCCCTCTCTCTCTGTCCCCCTCTCTCTGTCCCCCTCTCTCTGTACCCCTCTCTCTGCCCCCATCTCTCTGTCCCCCTCTCTCTGCCCCCCCACCTCTGTCCCCCCTCTCTCTGTCCCCCTCTCTCTGTCCCCCCTCTCTCTGTCCCCCTCTCTCTGTCCCTCCTCTCTCTGTCTCCTCGCTCTGTTCCCCGCTCTCTGTTCCCCCATCTCTATCGCCCTCTCTCTGCCCCCTCTCAGTTACCGTCTCTCTGTCCCCCTCTCTCTGTCCCCGTCTCTCTGCCCCTTCTCTGTCACAGTCTCTCTGTCCCCCCTCTCTCTGTCCCCCCCTCTCTCTGTCCCCGTCTCTCTCTGCCCTCTCTCTGCCCCCTCTCTCTCTGCCCACCTCTCTGTCCCCCTCTCTCTCTCTATCCCCCACTCTCTCCATCCGCCCACTCTCTGTCCCCCTCTCTCTGACCCACCCTCTCTCCCCCACACTGTACCCCTCTCTCTCTCCCTCTGCCCCCTCTCTCTGTCACCGTCTCTCTATCCCCCCTTCTCTCTGTCCCACCTTTCTCTGTTCCCCCTCTCTTTGACCCCCTCCCTCTGTCCCCACTCTCTCTGTCCCCCTTCTCTCTGACCCCTTCTCTCTCTGTCCTTCTCTCTCTTTGTCCCCCTCTCTCTGTCTCCTCTTTCTGCCCCCTTCTCTCTCTGTCCCCTTCTCTCTCAGTGACCCCCTCTCTCTCTGACCCCCTCTATCTCCCCCACTCTCTGTCCCCCTCTCTCTGTCGCCGTCTCTCTGACCCCCTCTCTCTCTGTCCCCTCTCTCTCTGTCCCCCTCTATCTGTCCCCTCTCTCTCCCACCCTCTCTGACCCCCTCTCTCCCCCGCTCTCTGACCCCCTCTCTGTTGCCCTCTCTCTGCCCCCGCTCTCTCTGCCCCCCCTGACCCCTCTCTCTGTCCCCCTCTCTCTGTTTCCCTCTCTCTGTTCCCCTCTCTCTGTTCCCCACTCTCTGTCCCCCTCTCTCTTTTCCCCTCACTCCTGTCCCCCTCACTCTGTCCCCTCTCTCTCCCCCGCTCTTTGACCCCCTCTCTGTCGCCCTCTCTCTCGCCCCCTCTCTCTCTGCACCCCTCTCTCTCTGCCCCCCCTCTCTGTCCCCCTCTCTCTATCCCGCACTCACTGCCCCCCCTCTCTCTCCTGCTCTCTGACCCCATCTCTGTCACCCTTTCTCTCTGCCCCCTCTCTCTCTGCCCCCACTCTCTCTGCCCCCCTCTCTGTCCCCCCACTCTCTGTCCCCCTCTCTCTGACCCCCTCTCTCTCTCCCACTCTGTACCCCTCTCTCTGTCTCCCTCTCTCTGCACCCCCTCTCTGTCACCATCTTTCTATCCCCCTTCTCTCTGTTCCCCCTTTCTCTGTTCCCCCTCTCTCTGTCCCCCTCTCTCTCCGACCCCCTCTCTCTCTGATCCCCTCTATCTCCCCCACTCTCTGTCCCCTGCTCTCTGTCGCCCTCTCTCTGATCCCTACTCTCTCTGTCCCCCCCTCTCTCTCTCTGACCCCCTCGATCTCCCCCGCTCCCTGTCCCCCTCTCTCTGTTGCCCTCTCTCGCTGTCGCCCCTCTCTCTGTCGCCCTCTCTCTGACCCCCTCTCCCACACGCGCCTCTCCCTGTACCCCCTCACTGTCCCCCTCTCTCGCTGTCGCCCCTCTCTCTGTCCTACTCTCTCTGACCCCCGAGCCCTCTCTCTGTCTCTTCTCTCTCTCTGTTCCCCTCTCTCTATTACCCTCTCTCTGTCTCCCTCTCTCTGTCCCCTCTCTCTCCCCCACGCTCTTTGACCCCCTCTCTGTCACCCTCTCTCCCTGCCCCCTCTCTGTCTGTCCCCCCACTCTCTGTCCCCCTCTCTCTGACCCCCTCTCTCACCCCCACTCTGTATCCCTCTCTCTGTCTCCCTCTCTCTGCCCCCCTCTCTGTCACCGTCTTTCTATCCCCCTTCTCTCTGTTCCCCCTTTCTCTGTTCCTCCTCTCTCTTTCCCCCCTCTCTCTGTCCACCCTCTCTCTGTCCCCCTCTCTCTTTCCCCCCTCTCTCTTTTACCCTCTCTCGCTGTCGCCCTCTCTCTGTCGCCCTCTCTCTGACCCCCACTCTCTCACACCCGCCTCTCCCTGTACCACCTCACTGTCCCCCTCTCTCTTTCTCCCCTCTCTCTCTGTCCCCCTCTCTCTGTCCTCTCTCTCTCTCTCTCTCTCCCTCTCTCTGACCCACTCTCTGTTGACCTGTCTCTGCCCCCACTCTCTCTGCCCCCGACCCCTCTCTCTGTCCCCCTCTCTCTCTCTGTCCCACTCTCTCTGTCTCCCTCTCTCTGCCCCCTCCCTCTGTCACCGTCTCTCTATCCCCCCTTCTCTCTGTTCCCCCTTTCTCTGTTCCCCCTCTCACTGTCCCCGTCTCTCTGTCCCCCACTCTCTCTGACCCCCCTCTGCCCTCCTCTCTCTCTCTGCCCTCTCTCTCTGTCCTCCTCTCTCTCTGACCCCCTCTGTCTCTGACCCCGTCTCTCTCTGCCCCCTCTGTCTGTACCCTGTCTTTCTGTCCCCCTTTCTCTCTGTAACCTCTCTCTGTCCCCCTCTATCTCTGTACCCTCTCTCTCTGTCCCCCTCTCTCTTTGTCCCGCTCTCTCTGTTCCACCCCTCTCTGTCGCCCTCTCTCTGACCCCCCTCTCTCTGTCCCACTCTCCCTGTCCCCCTCTTTCTCTGTCCCCCTCTCTCTCTGTCCCTCTCTCTCGACACATCTCTCTCTCTGTCCCCTCTCTCTCTGTCCCCTCTCTCTCTGTCCCCTCTCTCTCTGTCTCCTTCTCTCTCTGTCTCCCCTCTCTCTGTCTCCCCTCTCTCTGTCTCCCTCGCTCTCTGTCTCCCTCTTTCTGCCCCCTCTCTCTCTGTTCCACTCACTCTCTGTCCCCCTCTCTCTATCCCCCTCTCACAGTCCCCTCTCTCTCCCGCTCTCTGACCACCTCTCTGTCACCCCCTCTCTCTGCCCCCCTCTCTCTGTCCCCCTCTCTCTGTCCCCTCTCTCTCCCCCGCTCTCTGACCCCCTCTCTGTTGCCCTCTCTCTGCCCCCTATCTCTCTGCCCCCCTCTCTGTCCCCCCTCTCTCTTTCCCCCTCTCTCTCTCTGTCCCCCTCTCTCTATCCCCTTCTCACTGTCCCCTCTCTCCCGCTCTCTGTCCCCCTCTCTCTGTCCCCCTCTCTCTGTCCTCCTCTCTCTGTACCCCCTCTCTCTCTCTGTTCCCCCTCTCTCTGTTCCCCCCTCTCTCTGTACCCCCTCTCTGTCCCCCCTCTATCTGCCCCCCTCTCTCTGTTCCCCCTCTCTCTGTCCCGCCTCTCTCTGCCCCCCATCTCTGTCCCCCCTCTCTCTGTCCCCCTCTCTCTGTCCCTCCTCTCTCTGTCCCCCTCTCTCTGTCCCCTCCCTCTCTGTCCTCCTCTCTCTCTTCCCGCTCTCTGACCCCCTCTCTGTCGCCCGCGCTCTCTGTCGCCCCTCTCTCTGTCGCCGTCTCTCTGCCCCCTCTCTCTCTGCCCCCTCTCTCTCTGCCCCCATCTCTCTGCCCCCCATCTCTCGCTGTCGCCCCTCTCTCTGTCGCCCTCTCTCTGACCCCCCTCTCTCTGTCCCACTCTCTCTGTCCCCCTCTTTCTCTGTCCCCCTCTCTCTCTCTGTCCCTCTCTCTCTACACATCTCTCTCTCTGTCCCCTCTCTCTCTGTCCCCTCTCTCTCTGTCTCCTTCTCTCTCTGTCTCCCCTCTCTCTGCCTCCCCTCTCTCTGTCTCCCTCGCTCTCTGTCTCCCTCTTTCTGCCCCCTCTCTCTCTGTCCCACTCACTCTCTGTCCCCCTCTCTCTATCCCCCTCTCACAGTCCCCTCTCTCTCCCGCTCTCTGACCACCTCTCTGTCACCCCCTCTCTCTGCCCCCCTCTCTCTGTCCCCGTCTCTCTGTCCCCCCTCTCTCCCCCGCTCTCTGACCCCCTCTCTGTTGCCCTCTCTCTGCCCCTATCTCTCTGCCCCCCTCTCTGTCCCCCCTCTCTCTGTCCCCCTCTCTCTCTCTGTCCCCCTCTCTCTATCCCCTTCTCACTGTCCCCTCTCTCCCGCTCTCTGTCCCCCTCTCTCTGTCCCCCTCTCTCTGTCCTCCTCTCTCTGTACCCCTCTCTCTCTGTCCCCCCTCTCTCTGTTCCCCCCTCTCTCTGTACCCGCTCTTTGTCCCCCCTCTATCTGCCCCCCTCTCTCTGTTCCCCCTCTCTCTGTCCCGCCTCTCTCTGCCCCCCATCTCTGTCCCCCCTCTCTCTGTCCCCCTCTCTCTGTCCCTCCTCTCTCTGTCCCCCTCTCTCTGTCCCCTCCCTCTCTGTCCCCCTCTCTCTCTTCCCGCTCTCTGACCCCCTCTCTGTCGCCCGCGCTCTCTGTCGCCCCTCTCTCTGTTGCCGTCTCTCTGCCGCCTCTCTCTCTCTGCCCCCTCTCTCTCTGCCCCCCATCTCTCTGCCCCCCATCTCTCGCTGTCGCCCCTCTCTCTGTCCCACTCTCTCTGTCCCACTCTCTCTGCCCCCCCGACCCCTCTCTCTGTCCCCTCTCTCTCTCTCACCCGCTCTTTGACCCCCTCTCTGTCACCCTCTCTCCCTGCCCCCTCTCTCGCTGCCCCCCTCTCTCTGTCCCCCTCACTCTATCCCTCTCTCACTGCCCCCCCTCTCTCTCTCCCGCTCTCTGACCCCCTCTCTCTCACCCTTTCTCTCTGCCCCCTCTCTCTCTGCCCCCGCTCTCTCTGCCCCCCCCACTCTCTGTCCCCCTCTCTCAGACCCCCTCTCTCTCCCCCACTCTGTACCCCTCTCTCTGTCTCCCTCTCTCTGCCCCCCCTCTCTGTCACCGTCTTACTATTCCCCCTTCTCTCTGTTCCCCCTTTCTCTGTTCCCCCTCTCTCTGTCCCCTCTCTCTGTCCCCCCCTCTCTGTCCCCCCTCTCTCTGACCCCCTCTCTCTGACTCCCTCTATCTCCCCCACTCTCTGTCCCCTGCTCTCTGTTGCCCTCTCTCTGACCCCCACTCTCTCTGTCCCCCTCTCTCTCTCTGACCCCCTCTATCTCCCCCGCTCCCTGTCCCCCTCTCTCTGTTACCCTCTCTCGCTATCACCCTCTCTCTGTCGCCCATCTCTGACCCCTCTCTCACACCCGCCTCTCCCTGTACCACCTCACTGTCCCCCTCTCTCGCTGTCGTCCCTCTCTCTGTCACCGTCTCTCTGTCCCCCCCTCTCTCTGTCCCCCTCTCTCTCTGTCCCCCTCTCTCTCTCCCCTCTCTCTCTGTCCCCCTCTCTCTGTCCCCTCTCTCTCTCCCCCGCTCTCTGACCCACTCTCTGTTGCCCTCTCTCTGCCCCCTCTCTCTCTGTACCCCCCTCTCTCTGTCCCCCTCTCTATCTGTCTCCCTCTCTCTGTCCCCTCTTCTCTTCCGCCCGCTGTCTGACCACCTCTCTGTTGCCATCTCTCTGCCCCCACTCTCTCTGCCACCCGACCCCTCTCTCTGTCCCCCTCTCTCTCTCTGTCCCCCTCTCTCTGTCTCCCTCTCTCTGTCCCCCCTCTCTGTCACCGTCTCTCTATCCCCCCTTCTCTCTGTTCCTCCTTTCTCTGTTCCCCCTCCCTCTGTCCCCCTCTCTCTCTGTCCCCCTCTCTCTGTTGCCTCTTTCTGCCCCCTCTCTCTCTGTCCCCCTCTCTCTGTCCCTCCCTCTGACCCCTTCTCTCTCTGCCCCTCTCTCTGTCCCCCACTCTCTCTGTCCCCCCCTCTGCCCCCCCCTCTCTCTGCCCCTCTCTCTCTGTCCCCCTCTCTCTCTGCCCTCTCTCTCTGACTCCCTCTGTCTCTGACCCCCTCTCTCTCTGCCCCCCTCTCTCTCTGCCCCTCTCTTTCTGTCCCCCTCTCTCTCTGTACCCACTCTCTGTCCCCCTCTCTCTCTGTACCCTCTCTCTCTGTCCCCCTCTCTCTTTGTCCCGCTCTCTCTGTTCCACCCCTCTCTGTCGCCCTCTCTCTGACCCCCCTCTCTCTGTCCCACTCTCTCTGTCCCCCTCTCTCTCTCTGTCCCTCTCTCTCTACACCTCTCTCTCTCTGTCCCCTCTATCTCTGTCCCCTCTCTCTCTGTCTCCCGCTCTCTCTGTCTCCCCTCTCTCTGTCTCCCCTCTCTCTGTCTCCCTCGCTCTCTGTTTCCCCCACTCTGTCCCCCTCTCTTTGTCACCCTCTTTCTGCCCTCTCTCTCTGTCCCCCTCACTCTCTGTCCTCCTCTCTCTGTCCCCCTCTCTCTGTTCCCCTCTCTCTGACCCCCTCTCTCTCCCAACCGCCTCTCTCTCTCCCCCGCTCTCTGCCCCCTCTCTCTGTCGCCCTCTTTCTGTCCCCCTCTTTCTGACCCCGTCTCTCTCCCACCTGCCTCTCCCTCTGCCCCGCTCTCTGCCCCCTCTCTCTGTCGCCCTCTCTCTGTCCCTCTCTGTCTCCTACCCGCCTCTCTCTATCCTCCCTCTTTTTCACACTCTCTCTCTGTACCCCTCTCTCTGTTCCCTCTCTCTCTGTCCTTCTCTCTCTGCCATTCGCCTCTCTCTGACCCCCTCTCTCTCCCACCCGCCTCTCTCTCTGTCCCCCTCTTTCTCTCCGCCTCTCTCTCTGTACCCCTCTCTCTGCCCCCCTCTCTCTGTTCCCCTTTCTCTCTGGCCCCCTCTCTGTCACCCTCTCTTTGCCCCCTTCTCTCTGCCCCCACTCTCTGTCCCTCTCTCTCTCTGTCCCCCTCTCTCTCTCTGTCCCCCACTCTCTCCATCCCCCCCTCTGTCCCCCTCTCTCTCTGTCCCCCTCTCTCTCTCTGTCCCCCACTCTCTCCATTCCCCCACTCTCTGTCCCCCTCTCTCCCCCCACTCTGTACCCCTCTCTGTCCCCCTCTCTCTGTCCCCCTCTCTCTGTCCCCTCTATCTCCCCCTCTCTCTGTCGTCCTCTCTCTGTCCCCTATCTCTCTCCCCCGCTGTCTGTCCCCTCTATCTCCCCCTCTCTCTGTCCTCCTCTCTCTGTCCCCTATCTCTCTCCCCCGCTCTCTGACCCCCTCTCTGTTACCCTCTCTCTGCCCCCTTCTCTCTGCCCCCCTCTCTATCCCCCTTTCTCTCTGTCCCCCACTCTCTCCATCCCCACACTCTCTGTCCCCCTCTCTCCCCCCCACTCTGTACCCTCTCTATCCCCCACTCTCTGTCCCATCTATCTTCCCCTCTCTCTGTCCCCCTCTCTCTGTCCCCTCTATCTCCCCCTCTCTCTCTGTCCCCCTCTCTCTGTCCCCTCTCTCTCTCCCCCCCGCTGTCTGACCCCCACTCTGTCGCCCTCTCTCGGTCCCCTCTCTCTGTACCCCTCTCTCTGTCCCCCACTCTCTCCATCCCCCCACTCTCTGTCCCCCTCTCTCTGACCCCCTCTCTCTCTCCCACTCTGTACCCCTCTCTCTGTCCCCTTCTCTGTCACCATCTCTCTGTCACCATCTCTCTGTCCTCCCTTCTCTCTGTCCCCTCTCTCTCTCTCCCCCACTCTCTCTGTCCCCCTCTCTCTGTCCCGTCGATCTCTCCCCCGCTCTCTGCCCCCCTCTGTCGCCCTCTCCCTGCTCCCTCTCTCTCTGCCCCCTCTCTCTCTGTCCCCCCTCTCTCTCTGTCCCCCACTCTCTCCATCCCCCACTCTCTGTCCCCCTCTCTCTGACCCCCCTCTCTCCCCCCCCACTCTGTACCCCACTCTCTGTGCCCCTCTCTCTGTCGCACTCTCTATCTCCCCCCTTTTCTGTCCCCCCTCTCTCTGTCCCCCTCTCTCTGTCCCCCCTCTCTCTGACCCCTCTCTCATTATGTCCTCCCCTATTTCTCTCTCTCCCTCCCTCACCTTATTTCTCCCTTCCCTCTCTCTCTCCCTCTGTCTCTCCCTGCTCCTTCGCTCTCTCTCCATCTTCTCTCACTCTCGATCCTCCTCCCTCGGTGTCTCTCTCTCTCCCCACCTCCCTCCGTTTCTCTCTGACTCAATCTCTCTCCCTCCTGTCCTGCCCTTCCTCTCTCTCTGACACACTCTGTCTCCCTGGTCCTTCCCTCTTCCTCTAACCTAGAGACTGGGTGTTTGTGGTGAGGCTGCGTGTGGGGGGTGGGGGTGAGATGATCGAGAGATGTGGGAAGTGGGGAAATTGGGGTAGAGATGGAATTGCGGGAGGGAGACAGATGGCAGGAGAGAGAGAGTGAGGGTGAGGGGGAGAGAGAAGAATGGAGGCAGGTGGAGAAACTCATGTTGGAGGTGTGAGAGAGAGAGAGGGAGAGTGAGGCAGAAAGAATAGTGGAGGCAGGTGGAGAAACTGGGGTTGGAGGGGGTGTCTGAGAGGGGACCAGAGAGAGTGAAAGGGAGAGGAGGTGAGAGAGAGACAGTGTGCAGAAAGAGAGAGAGAGGGAGAGAATTGAGGAGGAAGAGTCGGGGAGAGGAAATGGGGCGGCCAGGTTGGAGTAGGGGGGGACAGAGGGAGTTAAACCCAGCTCCTGAGCTCAGGGCGTGGTCCCCTCCCCTTCCCTGAGGACCAGGACTTGGGGCTGAGTCTGTCTCTCTCCAGCTCAGCTTCTCCAACACAAAGACACCCAACAACATCGGTCACTCTGCTGCTCGGCACGCTTTAATCAACATTTTTATTGGTTACAAATGGAAGTGATGGATACAGTCAGTGGGATGGTGCCTTTTCTCACTGGCCCCTGAGTTGTGAGAAACATTGAAATGTTTCCCTGTAACCCCCCTGTGGGATAAGGATGGACAACCCAGCGCTACCCTCAGTCTGTTACCATAGCGACAGGCTGCTCCATCGCTGAAACACTGAACAGAAATGAGAAAATCCCAGATGGATTGATTAATGAGGGAATTGGATGGATGGATGGATCTGGGTGAAGGGATATTTCAGCACATTCTTCAGCTGCTGCCTGAACTTAGTCTGGGTCACGGCATAAATCGCGGTGTTTGTGCAGCAACTGAGGAGCTGCAGCATGAAGCCCAATTCCAGCACAAAGGGATAGAGATACACAGTCCGATGCCCAATATCCCGCATCCGTACCCATATAGAATATAGCATGAACGTTGACCATAACAGGATGAAATTGGCCGAGATGACAAACAGTAAAATGATGGATTTTTTCCGGTTTCTCATTTCAGTGTCAGACTGAGCGTCCCCATTGGTGTGAGTGCGGAGTCTCCTGCGGGCTCTGCTGGTCACTACAATGTGTCTGACGGTGAGAACATTGAGCAGCAGAACCAGGAGAAATGGGACACACGGGGTTAGAATGTGGTGGAGGAACTCGATTGTGACCCAGACACTGGAGAATCGAACAGCGGCTGTTACCTCACAAAACCGGGGGGCGTTCCCCAGGAAATACCGAGCCGAGAGGATAAAATACCAGGAAATGTCCTTTAAACAGCTCAGCACAGTCACTGCTCCCAGAACCACAGCCGCCGTCTTCTCACTGCAATATTTACTTTTCAGCTTCTGGCAACAAATGGCCACAAACCGATCAAAGGTGAAAGTGACGGTGAACCAGACAGAGCAGTCAGTGGCTGCATAAAGCAGGACGGCGTGGATATTACACACAGGGACGGAGTCCTTCAGGAAATAAAACTGTTCCCGATAAACAATGGGAATGTGTCTCAGGATCAGGTCGAGGATAATGACCAGGAGATCCGCCGATGCCATGGCCCCCAGGTAACGTCTGACACATGGAGACAATCCACAATCTTTATAAAGCAGGACGTAGATGGTCACTACGTTAACTGTGAGGAAGGAAAACAAACCCATTATCCATCAGCCTGGAGGCAAAGGGACCCGTTTGATCGGGGACCCAGTGAGATTTTCAAATGTGTCCCTGTATTCGGGGATTTATTAAAATAATTGGAGCTGGAGTAACAAATGGGAAGGTCGGAATTACTGACAAAAATGGGTCATAAACCACAAGAAACCCTCCCTCCCCAAACACACAGAGACACATCCATAAGGACAGATAGTTTCTAGAACATTCCCACACACGTCACTCGAGAGCAGACACAGGTCACTCCTTTCCAGTTCCTAATACGGAAGGTGGAAACGTTGCTGTCCTGAAGGATTCTCTCCCAGTTTCCTGAAGACAAACGGAGTTTGGGAATTCCTGTATTTTGGTCTAAATTGTGGTCGATCCAGCGTCGTGGAGAAATGTAAACGCAGGGAAAACGTATTCACCCCTTTAACTGCCTGAGGGGCCTTCGGAACAGTGTCTCCTTCTCCCTGGAACAGGATCTCTTCCCTCGGGATCTTATCGTTTGTTCAATTCACTGACGTCCGGCCGTTCACAAACAATGTCAGGGACAGAACGTTCCGGGGAATGACAGTTATAGAATGTCAGGGACAGAACGTTCCGGGGAATGGCAGTTATAGAATGTTGGGGACAGAACGTTCCGGGGAATGTCAGTTATAGAATGTTGGGGACAGAACGTTCCGGGGAATGTCAGTTATAGAATATCAGGGACAGAACGTTCCGGGGAATGTCAGTTATAGAATGTTGGGGACAGAACGTTCCGGGGAGTGTCAGTTATAGAATGTCAGGGACAGAACGTTCCGGGGAATGTCAGTTATAGAATGTTGGGGACAGAACGTTCCGGGGAATGGCAGGTATAGAATGTCAGGGACAGAACATTCCGGGGAATGTCACTTATAGAATGTTGGGGACAGAACGTTCCGGGGAATGGCAGGTATAGAATGTCGGGGACAGAACGTTCCGGGGAATGTCAGTTATAGAATGTCAGGGACAGAACTTTCCGGGGAATGTCACTTATAGAATGTCGGGGACAGAACGTTCCGGGGAATGGCAGTTATAGAATGTCAGGGACAGAACGTTCCGGGGAATGGCAGTTATAGAATGTCAGGGACAGAACGTTCCGGAGAATATCAGTTATAGAATGTCAGGGACAGAACGTTCCGGGGAATGTCAGTTATAGAATGTCAGGGACAGAACGTTCCGGGGAATGTCAGTTATAGAATGTTGGGGACAGAACGTTCCGGGGAATGTCAGTTATAGAATGTTGGGGACAGAACGTTCCGGGGAATGTCAGTTGTAGAATGTCAGGGACAGAACGTTCCGGGGAATATCAGTTATAGAATGTCAGGGACAGAACGTTCCGGGGAATATCAGTTATAGAATGTCAGGGACAGAACGTTCCGGGGAATGTCGGTTATAGAATGTTGGGGACAGAACGTTCCGGGGAATGTCAGTTATAGAATGTTGGGGACAGAACGTTCCGGGGAATGTCAGTTATAGAATGTCAGGGACAGAACGTTCCGGGGAATGTCAGTTATAGAATGTTGGGGACAGAACGTTCCGGGGAATGTCAGTTATAGAATGTCAGGGACAGAACGTTCCGGGGAATGTCAGTAATAGAATGTCAGGGTCAGAACATTCCGGGGAATGTCAGTTATAGAATGTCGGGGACAGAACGTTCCGGGGAATGTCAGTTATAGAATGTCGGGGACAGAACGTTCCGGGGAACTCTTTGACCTGTCCATCACCTTTCCCACTACCTACCCCACCAACATGATGTACTGTCCCTGGGAACACTGTAAAATTAATGGGGTGAGAGACGGAGGGTCCAGTCACAGGAATGGGAACTAAAGGCATTGCCAGATCATCTGAAAGGGTTAAATACACCACATTCTCGATCCACCTCCCAGAACCAACCCAGACACCATCAACCCAGAGGGGATATCTGTTCACCGTGGAACACTGTGTAGACCAGGCCAGTGTCCTGCTCAGTACAACGCAGCAATCTGTCCAGATTCATCCATTCCACTGGTCAATGCAATCCAGCGATCTGTCCAGAGTGGAGTACTGTACAGACTACATCAGTGCATTGATCTATAAACCCGGACTAGATATCTGTCCAGCACTGGGAGCTGTGCAGACCACAACAGGGCACTCATGTGTGAACCTGAAACAAATATCGATCCAGCATGTGGAGCTGCACAGACCACAGCATTGCAGTATCTATAAACCTCAACCAGAATGACTGACCAGCACAGTGACCTGTGCAGTGATCACCCATGAATTAATTTGCAACCCAGGAGCAGTTACCCTCCCAGCATGTAGGACTGTGTACCCCAAACCAGGGCATTGATCTGTAACCCAGGAGCAGTTACCCTCCCAGCATGTAGGACTGTGTACCCCAAACCAGGGCATTGATCTGTAACCCAGGAGCAGTTACCCTCCCAGCATGTAGGACTGTGTACCCCAAACCAGGGCATTGATCTGTAACCCAGGAGCAGTTACCCTCCCAGCATGTAGGACTGTGTACCCCAAACCAGGGCATTGATCTGTAACCCAGGAGCAGTTACCCTCCCAGCATGTAGGGCTGTGTACACCACCCCAGTGCATTGATCTGTAACCCAGGAGCAGTTACCCTCCCAGCATGTAGGACTGTGTACCCCACCCCAGGGCATTGATCTGTAACCCAGGAGCAGTTACCCTCCCAGCATGTAGGGCTGTGTACACCAAACCAGGGCATTGATCTGTAACCCAGGAGCAGTTACCCTCCCAGCATGTAGGGCTGTGTACATCACCCCAGTGCATTGATCTGTAAACTAGGAACAGTTACACTCCCAGAATGTAGGACTGTATACCCCACCCCAGAGCATTAGTCTGTAAACTAGGAACAGTTACACTCACAGCATGTAGGACTGTGTACCCCACCCCAGTGCATTGATCTGTAAACCAGGAGCAGTTACCCTTCTTGCATGCAGGACTGTGTACACCACCCCAGTGCATTGCTCAGTAACACTGTGTTAGATCACTGCCCAGCGTGGGGAAACTTGCACCCCGGGCTGGAAGTGACAGGATGTGCAGCTCCCATCCATTTACAGCTCCACTCTCCATTGTTGCCCTGACAAGGGGCTGCTGTGGGTGTGAACATCACTGCCAGAGAGAGATGGCGGGGGAATCAGTTTAAATATCACCACATGGAAGGGGTTTGGGAAATAGACAGAGACGGGGAGACTGAGAGACAGTGTCCTGGAAGGATGTGTTCCCAGGTTTCAGAATGCTGAAAAGTAGACACTTCGATAGCATCCTGTAACATGAGCCAGTCTTCCCAGGAAAGATGGGAAAAAGTGATATTGGTGTGAGGTCAGATGATGGAGAGTTTTAGATGAGCATTTGATCTACAGCTTTGTAAATGGAGTCCTTCATGGCTAGAGGTACACACCATCATCCAGATGCCCCTGGATATTCCGTGATCCCTGACACTGATGTCATCTTTAAAAGCCCAATGGACAACGATTGAGCTTTCTCAGCTTGGAGCTGCCCTGCATAGTTTACCCCGAGCATGGCAGATAAGGGACAATTACACCACGGTTTGTCAACAGGAGCACGGAGGTCCTGGTGGATGGGCTAGTACAGAGGGGGACCATTCTCTTCCCAGAGGGGACAACACCACCAGACCCAACGGTCTGAAGAAATGTCCAGGAATACAGGACAAGCTTCAATAACATTCTCCACTCTGACAGGATAAGGCTCACCGTGTTCTCTTTGCTCCCTCACAGTCACTGTATATCTGTTACAGCACTGACCCCAGAACAAGGCTCATAGTCCACCACTCTCACTGCCGCATGCTGCACCTTCTCTCTCTGTCTCTGTCCCTCTGTCTCTCTCTCTCTCTCTCTCTCCCTCTCTCTCCCCCCTCCCTCCACTTCACCCCCACACTAATAACACTGCATGGATACAACACTGTGGACTGACTCCCTCCGGACACCTCACCATGACCCCCTCCCCACCTACACTAACACTAACAGCAGGACCACCCACTCCCACCCTCACTCCATCCCCCCACTTCTCCCATTTCAGGAGAAACAGCCTGGAATAGGACAGGAAGGGCCTATCCGGGTGGTGGAGTGCCTGATATCCGTTCCCTCACCCCCCTCCCCCCGCCATGTGGGGAAGACCCTGGTACGAGCCGGAGACGACCAGGACGCCTCGTGTGGAGATTCTGAAACATCCACGTCCCACCGACCGAGTACGGAGCAATGATCAGTGAAGGGCAATTCTCACTTTAAACCCCCTGGCACCTCCGTTTCCCCCCGGCACAACTTAGAAGCAGTGGCCCTGTTGCCATCTCCCCTTTGTGTCGCGCTGGTAACAAATGGAATCCCCCCAGTCTCAGTGGGCAGGAGGGTGGGCTCACAACACATCATCATCACCACCTCCCAGGAAGGGACCACCGAGACTCCCTCCTACACCTCCCCCTGTAAACAGCTCAGATACTGAAACTAATCTGTGATAGTTACTGCCCTCCCCACTTGTCCTGACATCTTCAACAATCTGTGCTCATATCCACGCAGCGCTCTCTGTTCCTGCAGCCCCTTTATAATGTCACAGCCTGCTTTAACCTGCCGTTCATTGTCTTTCCTACCAAAGTGTATCATCTCACACTTCTCTTCACTGATCCCTATCTGCCTTACACCTGAACACTACTCCAACATATCACTGTCCTGTTAGAGTTCCACACTGTCCTCCATAGACTTCAGAGTTCTTCCAGGTTCGGTGCCATCTACAAACATTCAGATTGTCATAGCGTCACAGTCCCCATGAAATTACTGAAATCCTGCCCCACACACACGAGTGTGAGCAAGTGAAATACTGATATATTCCTATGGACAGAGTCGAATAATGACATGCTATCAATGGAGCAACAAAAATCCTGACACCCACCAGACGGAGCAAATGAAATATTGACAAACCACAGAGCAAGAGAAATCCGGATAGGTTCCACTTATCGATATTCATCAGGGTATAATGTGATGAAGTTGAAAATGTGTACTATACCTTTGAGAGAGAGGGAATGCTGTTCTGAACTGAGAGCTTACAAGCACCTGTGCATATGAGAGGATGGCAGACCCAGACACAGTATATTGCTATGGAGCTGGAGTCGGGAAATAAGCAGTTAAGAGAAAGAGGGTCCCAGAGTTGTGCATAGTTGATGTAAAATGTTCACTTTCAGAGTGAAAAAATAAATTGATGTTTTTATTTGGCAGATCTGTCCCTCATATTTTAACAGTTTACAAGGCGAATTGAGCATTTCTTTATTTTACATTTAAGTTACCAGATGAGCTTCATGCCGTGTTCTCACCATTCCCGTGTGTGTATCTGTGTGTCTCTGTGTGGGGCAGGTCTGGCAGGCGCTGTGGTGCTTAAAGTGATGCAATGCCACCCTCTGCTGGCCTCCACACGCCACTGCACAGGCATTGGCAGAGGGTGAAAATCAGCAGGGATTCATTCAGAGAGGGGGAGGGAGAGGGCAGCTGCTCACAGCACCATCCAAACTAATGACTAATCCATGTACTGATCTAAATGTCCTTTAAACTTTATAACTGTCCCTGATTTCACCACGTCCTCTGGAAGTTCATTCCAAACACAAGCCAGCTTCTGTCTAACATAAGTACCTCTCGTGACTTTCATAAATCTTTTTTCCTCGCACCTTCAAAATCCCTCAGTTTTGAATCCCCAACTCTAGAGAAAAGACATCAGCCCTTCAGCTTCTCTGTAACCCTCATTATTTTATAAACCTCTGTAAAGTTACTGCTTAATCTCATATTCTTCAGTGAAAAAAGTCCCAGCCGATCCAGCCTCTCCTTATAGCTCACTCCCTCCTTTCCCAGCAACATCCAGGTTAATCTCTTCTGAACCCTCTCCAGCTTAATAATATCAACGTCAGTAATATCAAAGTGAATAGTCAAGTTGTTTTCTAAGGGTACGGGGAGTCCAAAACTAGAGGACATAGGCTTAAGGTGAGAGGGGAAGCATTTAAAAGTGACCTAAGGGGCAGCTTTTTCACCCAGAGGGTGGTGTGCCTATGGAATGAGCGAGCAGGGTGACCAGACTGGATACAGTATTCCAGAAGAGGTCCCAACAATGTCCTGTACATCCACAACATGACATCCCAATTCTGATACTCAAAGGTCTGTCCTATGAAGACATGTGTGTTAAACAACTTCTTAACCATACTATCTATATGAGATGCAAATTTTAAAGAATTATACCTGACGGCCTAGGTCTCTGTTCTCCAACACTGCCAAAGACTCTACTTTCAATTGTATAGGTCCTGCTGTTGTTTGATTTACCAAACCCAATACCTCGCATTAATCCAAACTAAACTCCATCTGCCACCCCTCAGCCCAGTGTGTGATATTACTGCCTCCTCACTCTCCCCCTTTAAAATATCCTCCCCATCTCCAGGATGCCTGCATACTCTGGCCTTGATTTTCACAAAGACCCTGAGCTTGGGTTGCCTTGTATGGTTAGGCGGAGGAGGGACAGATTGAAGACACAGTCAGTGGGGAGGAGAGGCAGGGCAGTAATCAGCGGCCTGGTGTCATTTCATGGTTTTAGGAAAAGGGGAGTCGCACATGAGAGTTGGGTAAGAGTGATCGGTGTTTTGGGGTCAGAAATTAAGGTCTTCCTTCGTCTCTGGTGTTCAGTAATAAATATCTATTTGAAACCCTTCATTGGGCAGAGTGTGGCTGCAGGATTTCTTTACTTAATATTGCAGACTACAGATAATAGCAATTAAAGATGTTTATAGTTAATTTCGATGGCACAGCACGTACACTCAATTTCCTACAGTTGAGACCAATATCTTGCATTTGTTTAATAATACAAAGTGTTGTTTGTAATTCAGTAATGGTAACCTGATTATAATAAATCCACACCAAGCTGAAAGTGGGCACTAAAATATGACCCAAAATCTGAGTATGGTAGTGTGGTGGGTAGTGTCCCTGTCTCTGATCTAGAGCTCTGGATTTGATTCCAATTCCTGAACTTGTGTGGTAGTGTTCCTAGCTCTGGGCTAGAAGTCACGGATTCAAGTCCTGCCTGTTGCAGAGGTATGTTCCAGCATGTCAGAAGAGGCTGATGAACAAACACACAGGAGAATACTGTTACAGCTTTATGGGTATTGCTGTGTGATGCTAGTGTCCCTACCTCCGGGCACAAAGGTCCAGGCGTAAAACCCACAGAAGTGTCTCAGGATACATCTGAACAAACTGATTAAATTGGATTTAGAATTGTGATTTGATGGAGAAGGAAGGGGTGTCAGTATTGCATTTCAGAATTTAGGCCCGGATGACTGAAAGTACAGCCATTCGTGTTGATTGGGGTCACATTTTGCAGCAGTAAAGGTTTATAAAATCAAAATGGCCATGGATAGGGTGAGTAGTCAGGGGTTTTTCCCCAGGGTAGGGGCGTCCAAAACTAGAGGGCATTGGTGGAAAGTGAGAGGGGAAAGGTTTAGAGGAGGCCTAAAGAGCACCATTTCACACAGAGGGTGGTGTGCGTATGAAATGAGCTGCCAGAGGAAGTGGTGGAGGCTGGTACACCTACAGCATCTGGGTAATGAGAGACCTAGCGAGCTTTTCCAGCAATTTCTGTATTTGTTTAAAAAATGCATTCAGTTTAACACAGGTATTTTGAATAAATTAAACATTTTTTTTAATGACGCAGGGACATATAAACATATTTCAAATTGAACGAGACCATTTTCTGCGAAGTGTATGGCTCTGTGTATGACAGCAGCACTAATGCACCTACATGGAACAGGGAATGTGATGGAGACATTGTTTGGATAATGTACAAGGAGACCTCACATGTTCCAGTTTGGGAGAGGATGACTTTACTGTGTGGTTCAATTCAGAGAGGGAGAAAATGTAATCTGCCTGAGAAGGAATGGCCTATTACACTCTCGCTCCTTCATTGTTCCTCATCACAGCAATGTGTGCGAGCGAAAAAAACCCTCTACAGTCATCGTTACCATTCTTATTTTTATGGAATCCGTGCAGTGTGGAAACATGCCCTTCGACCCAACAAGTCCATACCAATCTTCCCAACCCATTTCCCTATATTTATCCCTGACTATTGCAAATAACCTAGAAATCCCTGAACACTATGGACAATTTAGCATGACCAATCCACCCAACCTACGCGGTTTGTGGTAGGAAACTGGATCACCCATTAGAAGCTCACACAGACAAGGAGAGAATGTGCAAACTCCACACAGACAGTAACCCAAGGCTGGAATCGACCTCAAGTCCCTGGTGTTGTGAGGCAGCAGTGCTAACCACCGTGCTAACCACCGTGCTACCCTTTGGATGATCCCTAACCAGAATTCACTGGAATCTACTCAATGCCTAAAGCAAAGGGAATTCATACAAATCCAAACTCTCCCAGGATGGAATCCCATTGCTAGCAGCTTGTGTGAGTACAATTATCTTCAGAAGCAGAATAAAATCAAAATGGCCATGGATAGGGTGAGTAGTCAGGGGTTTTTCCCCAGGGTAGGGGCGTCCAAAACTAGAGGGCATTGGTGGAAAGTGAGAGGGGAAAGGTTTAGAGGAGGCCTAAAGAGCACCATTTCACACAGAGGGTGGTGTGCGTATGAAATGAGCTGCCAGAGGAAGTGGTGGAGGCTGGTACACCTACAGCATCTGGGTAATGAGAGACCTAGCGAGCTTTTCCAGCAATTTCTGTATTTGTTTTGGACAATCTCACAATTTTTCCTTTGTCATGAGTTCCAATAATATTTGGACCAAGTTCTTTCAAGTTAAAAATTGCAGAGAGAGAGAGAGAGAGAGAGAGAGAGAGAGAGAGAGAGAGAGAGAGAGAGAGTGTGTGTGTGTCTGTCTGTCTGTCTGTGTGTGTCTCAGTGTTTTTAGAAAGGGAAATATTTATTATATATTTGCAATATCCAAACAGTTTGCCATTCATATTTCCATCATAGTTTGAGTAACATTGCTCTGGATCATAAACGTGTTGTTTCAGCAGATTAAAGAAACTAGCCTGACTTGTTCCTAAAACTGACCCTGTCCCAGTCTGAGACCGATATCATCGGCCATCTCACCAACATGGTCACATTTAAATTTTGTTGTGAGCAATGGAGGATGGGACTAGAAAAGGAAACAGTGTCCCAAAAAGCCGGGGAACTATAGACCGGTGAACCTGATGTCAGTCGTGGGTAAGTTGTTGGAGGGGATTCTGAGGGACACGATTTACATACATTTGGGAAGGCAAGGGCTGATCGGAGTAGACAACGTGGCTTTCTGCATGGGAAATCATGTCTCATTAATTTGGTTGAGTTTTTTGAAGAGGTGACAAAGAAGATTGATGAAGGCAGTTTGGTAGACATTGTCTGTATGGACTTCAGCAAGGTGTTCATTTAAAGAACAAAGAGCAAAGAAAATTTACAGCCCAGGGACAGACCCATCGCCCTCCAGGCCTGAGCCGATCCAAATGAACTGTCTAAATCTGTCGGTCAATTCCTCAGCATCTGTATCCCTCTGCTCCCCACCTACTCATGCATCTGTCCAAACGCATCTTAAATGAATCTACCGTGCCTGCCTCTCCACCACATCTGCTGGAAAAGCATTCCAAACGCCCACCACCCTCTACGTGAAGTACTTACCGCGTGTATCCCCCTTAAACCTTCCACCTCTCAGTTTGAAAGCACAATCTCCCGTTATTGAATCCTTCACCCTGGGAAAAAGCTTGTCTCTATCCACCCTGTCTATACACTTCGTGATTTTGCAAACCTCAACCAGGACACCCTAAATCTCCTTTTTTTCTAGGGAAAATAAACCTAACCTACTCAGCCTCTCTTCATAGCTGGTATTTCATTCCGATTGGTAGACAGATTAGTAAGTTTCAGTCACGTGGGATACAGAGGAAGCTAGTCACATTTGGCCTGAAGGAAAAGGTGTATTTTTCAGACTGGAGGCTTGTGAGCAGAAGTGTGCTGCAAGAATCAGTACTGAGTACACTGCATTTCACCATTTATGTAAAGGATTTAGATGTGAATATTGGGGCCATAGTTAATAAGTTCACAGATGACATTAGAAAGGTGGTGTAGTAGATTATCTCAGAGTACAACGAGACCACAATTAGATGGGACAAAGGGGCAAGGGGTGACAGATGAAGTTTAATTTAGATAAATACGAGGTTTTGTATTGTGTGGAGGCAAATCAGGGCAGAAATTATACACTTGATGGTAAGGTCCTCGGGCGTGTTGTGAAACAAAGGGACCGAGCGTTGCAGGTATTTTGTTCCTTGAAAGTTGAGGTAGAAGTGTGGTGCAGAACACATTTAGCACATTTGCCTTAAGCAGTCAGAGCATTGAGTATAGGAGTTGTGGTGGTATGTTGCATCTGTACAGGAAGTTGTTAAGGCCACTTTAAGCATACTGCGTACAACTCGGTTGTCTGCAGAAAAAATTTACATAGATGTTCCAGGACTGGAGGTTTTAGCTTTAGGGAGAGGGTGATTAGGTTGAGGTGTTTCTACCTGGAGTGTCAAAGGCTGAGGGGTGACATTATAGAGGTTTATAAAATCATCAGGGGCATGGATATTCTGAACGTTCTGCTCCCCAGGATAGGGGTGGTCCAGAACAAGAGGGCATAGGTTGAAGGCGAGAGGGAGAATGATTTAGAAGGGACATGAAGCTAAATGTTTCACACAGAGAGTGGTGCGTGCATAGAAAGTTCTGTCAGAGGAAGTAGTGAAGGCGGTTACAGTCGTACATTTGAAAGTATCTGAGAGGAGGAATCTTGGCCAAATGCTGGCAAATGGGACTAGATCAGATTTGATATCTGATCGGAGTGAACAGATTGGGCTAATGGATCTGTTTCCGTTCTGCATGACTCTCTGATTCTACAAGAAGGATGACAAAAATTTCTGAAAAGACCTTTCAAGTCGGAATTCTCTTCACTGGAAGTTTATTGTGCCTCTATGCTCATATTGATTGAAAGCTGCGTTAGGTAAATATTTGACAGAGAAGTGAGTCATGCATAATGGGACACAGACAGGAAAGTGAGGCTGAGACCACAACCTGATCAGCCACAATCTTAGTGCCTGGTGAGAAGGCTCAAAGTGTCTAATGACCCACTTTGCTCATCAGTCCCACGTTCCTGTGTTCCATTCTGCCCCTCAAACATGCTTTACAGGAGCAGTTGGAGGCTACTTATTCCTATAACCTGGTGCACGTAAACAGAGGAGACCATTCAGCCCTTCAAGACTGTCCCACACGGTTTGAGGTGATTTGGGAAATGTAATTGGGAAATCCAGGCTGGATATGAAAGAGGCCCCTCATCTCTCTTTGCAGAGCTTCCCCTCTCTGCAACTTGTGCTTCATTTGTTGGTCATGTTGTAGACCCAGATTCACTGTGAATACAGCCCACATACCTCTCCAAGCAATGGCTCACAAAATCCTCTGGTCTCCCTGACTGCAACATTCAATAAAAGAACTTTCATGAAAATAACACCCACTAAATTTCAAATAACAGAATGGGAGAACATCAGAATCAGGGGAAGGTCGTTCACTCCCCAAGCCTGCCTTGCCCTTCACTAAGATCATGACTGATCTGCTCTTGGTCTCAAATCCTTTTGCATACCCAATTATTCATATCCCTCACCTCTCTGGCAGGTCAACATCTATCTACCTCCTCTTCAAATACTTTCAGTCATCTTGCTCCCCAACACTCTTGAGAAGAGAAATCCTGACATTCAATACCAACCTGTTTGAAGAAAACACTTGCTGCTCCTATATCATGTCTTATTGATATGAACAAAAGAGGTTGACTCAAGGGTTCAGGTAAAAATGACTGGCCCCGATATCAAGGCAGTGGTTGACTTCTGTTGACACCAAGGAGCTGGACTTAATGGGAATCAGAGCAAACTCTCCAGTGTTTGGAGTCAAACATGGCACAAAGGAAGATGTTCATCATCTCAGTTCTGGGTCACCTCTGTGGGAGTTCCTCAGAGTAGCTTCCTCTTCACAAACATCTTCAGCTGCTTCATCAATGTCTCCCCGCCCCCACCCTCCACAACATAAGATCAGAAGTGGGGATGGTCGCTGAAGATTCCACAATGTTAGGAACATTTTGTCCCCCCTCAGCTCCTGAACTGGTCTGTGTCCATTTGCAGCAAGACCCAGACTCTATTGAGACTTGTGCTGATAGTGTCAGTAACATTCATGTAACAGCACATTGCCCCAGTAAAACAAGAGTTCATTCAGCATCTAACGCTGGTTTCACAGGAATATGAGGAAGCCATTCAGCCCATTGACACTATTGGAGAAGAACAGGGACAGCCCATTCAATGCCTCCAGCCTATTACTCAGGAAGGGGAGGAGTCTAGTGTGATGGACCACATCGGAGCCCCTCGAAAATATTTGAAGGCAGTAGCCACGATTCTAATGTTTTCTTTTTTTAATGGAAATGTAAAGGTTCTGTTCCAGATGCAATGTGACTGGTTAAACTACTCGATGGTAAGCAAAACACCATTTACTTAAACACGAAAGATGAAACAAAATCAAGGAAAGAGGAATTTAGAATAATGTAATTATATTGGACAGCTTAACAGAATAATAGATCTAGGAGCTATTACTAATGAACTATTCAAACATAGGTAACTCCCATAAATACAGCCCTTGGCAAAACGAAATATTCAGACACAGAATGTCACAAACATCTCTCCAATCCAGGAATTAAAAACAGCAGCAAGAGAAAATTCAGAGAGAGTAGCAGCCAGGAGACATTCACTGAAGCTTCCAACTCTGTGGAGACCCCAATAGTTTCTGATGTTGCCGAGAAACCAAAACCCAGTGATCCTAACCTGTGAGAGCTGGCCACACCCAAGGCCTCCCTCGCTGTTTACTCGAGTGGTCTTCACGAGCCAGCTTGGTAACAATCGTTGAATCTCTCTCTTAAAATAAACCAGGACAAAATAACCTCTTAAAGCTGCAGCATTGTCACACTTGTCAGCACATCGAGCTGTCAAACAGGAACTCTGTCAGGCACTTGGCCTTGTCCAATCGGACGAGGAAGTAGCTAGTTAGTCTCCTGATCCACTTACACAGGAACAGTAGGAGGCCATTCCCACCATAATGCACTTACACGGGGGCAGAATGAGGTAATTTATGCTGATTCCTGATGAATGTCTTATGCCAGAAACATCGATTCTCCTGGTTCTCGGACGCTGCCTGACCTGCTGTGTTTTTCCAGCAATCCACTCTCTACTCTGATCTCCATCATCGGCAATCCCCACTGTCTCCTAATTGATGCTCTAACATGATGAACAAGTGGAGCAGAGGCTGCACAGACAGATTGCTCCACTTTGTCCCTCTTGGTTCCATTGCTTATAGGACTTTAACATGGTTCTCTAGCGGTGAGCAGAGAAACCATATGTCTTGTGTGAAGTCTCAAGAAGGCAGCTTTCATCTCCGAGAAGACAGCCTTGTGTTCTCTATGTGGGTGGGAATGGCTATCTGTTTTAGATGGAAGGTATTGTGGCTGCTGTTGTGGATTCTGAGCAATCTGACGTTCAGTACGGGTTCACATGCTGACTGGACAATAACGTGGTGAGAGTTAATTAAGGCATATAAACTATTACGAAAGTCACGTTAGACTGATGAATGGACTCTCTTAGTTCAAATAATGCTCATCTTGTTCATGTTGATCTTGTCGAGTGCACGTCCTGTTCTGTGTAAAATGTATGCCTTACTCTGTCCAAGTCTATTTCCACCCTATGATCTGTCTGGCCATGCTGACTATGATCTGCCTCCACTGCTCATAAATAAAGTGTTTCCCTGCACTGCTCATAAATGAAGTGTTTCACGGCTCTACTTGGGGTCTCCTTTACCTGGTTCACTAATACCACTGGCTTAAACTTTTTTACCACATCTGTTCACAAAATGCCTTCCTTTAAAGCCCAGCACTTTGTGTCCCAGCTTACTGCAGTGAAAACACCTTTTCCCAGTGCCCTTCTTAAACCATCAGCACTGTAATTTTATGTGTTCCACTCCGTTATAGTGAGAACGCCTGAGGCCTTTCACCACCTTTCAACCCCCTTGGACTTCTTTTCCATCGGTGGTAAACTATTACCAGTGTGCTTTACTCTATGTTTTGTAGTGTAGGATCTCCCCTTCTCCCAATTTCTATCCCTCACAGGATGAAAATCCTCACAGAAGCTAAATTTCATCTCATGTACCAAGCATATTTACCTGCCATTTCTGCCACGCTTCTCACTTCTTGAACTTCCTGTTCATTCGCATGAATTCTTACCATCTCTGGAAGTGAGTCTCCAGCAGAATAATCTCCCTTCGAGCCTCACAGGTCTTATCAATTTTTAATGCCTGCACCCATCTATCAAAATGACTGTGTTTAATTCTTTCAAACTCAATATAAGTCTGACCTGGTTCTGTCTCTATATTTCTGAACCGCTGTCTATATTCTTCTAGTACCAATTCATAAGCACTTAACATAGCCTGTTTGACATCTGCATAATCTCTTGCTCCCTCATGTGACAGCACTGCACATACCTCTCAAGCTGTACCCACCAGCTTAGTCTGAACTAGCATTACCCACAGATTCACTGGACATGCCATCTGCCGAGCCAATTTCGCAAATGAAATAAAAACGGTTTTGCCATTTTTCACACCGAAATATGGCAATGTATTAACATAGTTGTGTACATTCCTACGTTCTCCCTTCATCTTCATCCTGCTACTTTAACTTTCTTATCTAATTTCAAACTTCTGAATTTCAAATTCTCCCTCTCTTCCTTTTCCTCTCTTTCTCTTTCTCTATCTTCTCTCTTTTTCAGTCTCTCTCTTTATCTTCTAACTGCAGTTGTCATATTTGCAATTTAAGTTTTTTTCGAAATTGACTGCAGTTTCCTGCTTCTCTGATGCACCAAAGTGCTTGACCAACTCCATTATGATGACAGCTTTCCTTTTGTCTCTGGTGAAACCCATTTTTAATCTACATGTTAATTCTAAAAGTATGCCCTTCCTTTGTCTTTCTACATTTTCTTGGCAAATTTTGGTACCATCTTCAAACCTCAGAACCTCTTTAGTAATATTAAAAGCCATTTCTTTTAAATTAACCAACCACAAGGAAACAAAATTAAATGAATTTTCACACCTGTTTTATTTGAAGATCTAGGTCACTAACTGCCAAGTGATGGAATCTGCTGGGACCTTTTGTACCCCAAATCTGTTCAGATCCCAAACAACAAGCCCTCAAACCGTTATGATGTCGATGTCTAACCCCTCTGTTAATTAAAACCACACACCCAGAAAAGCTCACCTCACCTCGTTATCTGTTAAAACATGAGTGACAAAGTAGTCGCAAATTCCACGATTAAGAGAAAAATAGCAATTTATAAGTATGTATGTTAACTCGCTGAGCTTGAAGGTTTGTTTTCAGACGTTTCTTCACCATGACTGGGTAACATCATCAGTGAGACTCTCTGGTGATGCACTGGTGGTATGTCGTGTCGTTCTATTTCTAGGTCCAGTTTTTTGTTCAAGGGAAGGTAGATAGGATGTAAATTGATGGGTTTATTGATGTACTCCTGGCTAAAATGTCATGCTTCTAAGAACTTTCGTGCGTGGCTTTGTCCTAGGAAGTGCGTGTTGTCACAGTCAACGTGGTGTCCTTCTTTTTCTGAATGTATAGAAACTAGTG
>NW_028270186.1:25380764-25465914 GCF_037043375.1 Chiloscyllium plagiosum | reverse complement strand
AGAAACAGTGATCACTGAATTGGGTAAAAACTCCACAGTTACATTGGGCAGTTTAAAAGTCTCGCTGTATTGTTGATATGTTCCTTTTCTTCAAACAGATAACATTTTTATTAAAGCAGCAGATGTTCATTTTGAGAGTGTCTCTGTTAAACTAGAATCTGTTCTGTTCTCTGTGTAACAGGCTGTTGTTGTGTGCGATGGACTGTCACTAACAGTGTAATTGACCTGTGAGTCCTTGATCAGGTTTCCTTTGTCTGTAAATCTAATAATCAGTGAACTATGCATCTGCTCTTCTTAGCGAAAACAAAGAATCATTTCTCAACGAAAAAACGGCACATCACAAAGCTATTTCATGGATTTCTGGCACACACCACCTACCAATGTATCTGGTAAGTCTGTTTCCTGAATAATTCTGAAATCTATCTGTAACTCTGAAAGTATCTGTATTGCTTGTCAGTTGGTTGAGAATTCAGCCTCTTTGTTCTGAGCTGTTGTGATGCAGGCGGTGGCTTCATTCTGTCTCTGCCAAGTTTGTTTTCTCCTTCTGCTGTGATTCTGGGAGATTCCTTTCTGCAGGTGAGAATATTCAGTGACTGAACATTGAATGATTTTGACTCTAACAGAGCAGTGGCCTTGTTTTCAGCTCATTACTCACTTTCCATTTCCTGGTTGTGTTGAATGTTACAGAAACAGACTCTGAGCAATGTTCCCATTCACTTGTATTAGATTCATTGACAGCCACGTGGTCAGTCAGTTTCAGGCCGATGGATCAGTTTCTCTGTCCTATTAGATGGTGGCCACTTACACAGTTTCCGATGGTTCACCTCAGTGTCAGGCCGTCAGCTGCTGAAACCCTCCATCCAGCATTTGTTCCCTCTCACCATGACTACTCCAATACAGTCCCAGCTCGTTTCCCACATTCTACCTCCATATACTCACGATCACCTCAGATTCTACTGTCAGTATCCTTACAGCAAGTCACGTAAGTCATCCACCTCCATTTCACGCTGCTCTACATTACATTCAGTCCAAATATAATTTCAAAATTCCATTCATTGCGTTTAAAAACACCCATGATCTTGTCCTGTCCAAGCATCCAGGTTCCATCAGGTAGGTGGGTGTCCGCGTGGTTGGGTTGGAGCAAGAGCAGGAAACTGAGGATCGTACAGGGGACAAAGATGGGGTTGGATGCGGGATGTTTAAGGAGAGAGAGCTGGTGTATTGTTGGGGATAGCTTCTCAGGGGAGTAGCACAGCGGTAGCCAGGTCTATAATACTCAATGGCCTGAGTTATCGGAAGAGGTTGGACAAGCTGGGACATTTTTCTTCAGAGGACAGGAGACATAAGGGAGATCTTATAGAAATGTATATGATCATGAGAGGCATGGATAGGGTGAATGCATTCAGTCTTTTTCCCAGGGTTGAAGAATTGAGGACTAGAGGGCATCAGTTTAACGTTAGAGGGGAAAGAATAAAAGGGAACGTTAGCAGCAACTTTTTTAGACAGATGCTGATTCTCATACGGAATGAGCTGTCAGTGGAAGTGGCTGAGGCAGGTACATTAACAACATTTAAAAGGCATTTGGACAAATACATGGATAGGAAAGGATTAGAAGGATATGGGGCATGGGCAGGGAAATGGGGTGACCATAGATGGACATTATGGTTGCCAGGGATCAGTCTGGCCCTTAGGGCCTCTCTCTGTGCTGTAGGACTCTATGACTCTATAACTGACTCTGCTGTAGACCAAGGTCGGGCAAAATCCAAGGGAGCGAAAATGGGAGGAGAAGCACTAGTTGGGGGCATAGACAGGTGTTACTGTGGCTGCGTCTGAGACTGTTGTATCCCTGGTGCCTGGTCAAGGACATCTCTGAGCATTTACTTGAAATTCTGAATTGGGAGAATGGGAGGCCAGAGGTCATTGCTACCAACGACACGAGTAGAAAGAGGGATGAGATCCTGAGGAGTAAGCACAGGAAGTAGGGAACGACTGAAAAGCAGAACCTTGAGGCTAGTAATCATTGCGTTAACACCAGTCCCATGTGCTTGTGAGACAAGGAATTGAAAGATAGCAGAGATGAATGCATGGCTGAAGAGCTGGTACAGGGGGAAGAGTTTCAGGATCTTGAATAATTGGGACCTGAACTAGAGGGGAACTGATATCCTCACTGGGAGGCTTGTTCCTGCTACAAGGGAAGGGTTTAACCTAGAATGGCAAGGTCCTGGGAATCACAGCAGCAGGGCAGCACGTGGGGGGTAAGGAAGGTCGGAAGATGTATACGAGTCAATCAGAAAGGAAATACAGAGAAATGAACACCATTGTACGAATGGGCTGATTGTGTTAATTTCAACACAAGGCGCAACATAGTTAAAGTAGATAAGCACAGATCCGATATTGTGGCCATTCCAGAGATTTGGTTCGGAGAAGGATAGGACTGGCTGCTCAATATTCCAGGGTTTCATTGTTTCAGATGAGATGGAGAGGAGGGTAAAAGAGGTGGAGGAGCTGCATTACCAATCGAGTGAATGTTATGTCTGCACCCAGGACATACTGGAGGGGCTCGCCCACTGAGGCAACGTGGATAAGAAGGATGCAGTTAATGGGATTATACTATAGGGCCCTCAATCTGCCAACGATACCTCGAGGTACAAATATCTTGGCAGAATATCTCGGCAGAGACAATAACAACAGAGTTCTCAAAGTGTCTTTAACTTCTCCACCATTTGCTGGCACTACTTTAGAGCAAGAGGCTGAGACGGTGCAGAGTTTATTAAGTGTATCCAAGAGGGTTTCTTGAAATAGTAGTGTAAAGGAGGGGTAGGGGCCATAGTGGACCTTATATTGCTGAATGAGCCTGGCCAGGTGACTGACCTTTCAGTGGGAGACCATTTTGGAAACAGTGATCACAACTTAAGTTTTTTTTTTAAGGCAGCTACGAATAAATGGGATGTTTCTAAATTGTGGGATTGCAAATGATGTCAGTATTAGGCAGGAGCTAGGGAGTGTTAATTGGGAGGAGCTGTCATCAGACAATGCCACATTGGGTACGTGGGAGTTAGTTAAAGGCTTGCTGATTGGAGTTCACGACCAGCATGTTCCAGTAAGGAGGAGGGATAAGGCTGGTAATGTAAGGGCCCCTTGGATAACAAGGAAGGCTGGGAATTTAGTCAAAAGGGGAAAAAAACAAGCCTATGCAAGGTTTGGGAAGCTAGAATTGGGCATGGCATGTGAGGAACGTAAAAAAACAAAAGCTGGAAGGAACCTGAACCGGGAATGAGCAGAGCAAGGAGGGGCATGCCCTTCGCAAGTAGGGTTAAAGAGCATCCCAAATCGTTCTGGAGATAATTACCCACAAGAGGATGTGAACATGGATTGTTACAGCGCAGTACAGGCCTTTTGGCCCTCAATGTTGCACCGACCTTTGAAAATAATCTGATGCCTATCTAACCTACACCCTTCCAATATTACCCATATGTATGTCCAATGCCCATTTAAATGCCCTTTGCGTCGGCAATTCTACTACTGTTGCAGGCAATTAAGTCACCTCTCGACCTTCTTCTTTCCAACTAAAACAGCCTCCATTCCCTCAGCCTTTCCTTGTAAGACCTTCCTTTCATACCAGGCAATATCCTAGTAAATCTACTCTGCCGTCTTTCCACAGCTTCCACATTACTTGGAAAGAAGTCGGGCCAGTCAAGACTTAAAGGAAGGAACTTGTGCTTGAAGTCAGTGGAAGTGGACGAGATCCTAAATAATTACTTTGCATCGGCATTCACACAGGAAAAGGATATTGGGGATAATGAGATTTGTGTGGAGTATGCTAATGTGCTCGGGTATTTTTGAGGTCGAGAAAGAAGCATTAGATTTCTTGAACAGCATTAAAGTGGATTAATCCCGAGGATCCGACGGTAGCTACCCCAGGTTATTGAGAAAGGCAAGACAGGAGATCTTTGGGGTCTTGGACATGATTTTTGAGTCCTCACTTGCCGGTGTAAAGGTCGCAGAGGACTGGTGAGTAGCTTATGGTGTTCCTCTCTTCAAGAAGGGAAATAGGGACAATCCAGGAAATTATAGACTGGTGAGTCTCACCTCAGTGGTTGGGAAGCTTTGGACAGAAATTTTACGGATAGGATTTATGCGCATTTGGTAAAGAATGACCTAATTAGGGACAGTCAGCGCAGCGCCATGAGATGCACAGGGTTGACGGTCAAAATGTTTTACCCAGAGTTGAAATATCTTTACGAGAGAATGTGCATTTAAGGTGAGAGGGGGAGAGCTCAAAGGAGATGTGAGGGGTAATGTGTTTTCCACAGAGAGTGGTCGGAATCTGGAACATGTTGCCAGGGATGGTGGAGGAGGCAGAAATGAGAGGGTTGTTTAAGGGGTTTTTGGGTGAGCATGTGAATATACAAGGATATGGAACAAAGATAGGAAGAAAGGATGAGTTTAATTTGGTGTCACATTCAGCACAACATTCTGGGCTGAAGGGCCCGCTCCTGTGCTGTACTGTTCTTTGTCGTGTTTCTTTTGTTACAACATGACGGTGACCCCCTCTGTTAGTTAAACCAAACACCCAGAAAAGTTCACCTCCCCACATAATCTGTTAAAGTCTTAGTGACAGAAAACTCACACATTCCACTATTTAAAGAAAATAGCATTAATCTATTTTTAACTCAAAGTGAATATTAAACAACTATTCATAAATCTAAGCTCTCCCTTTCTCTTCACTGCATATTATCTGCCTCCAGCCCTATGACTATATGTTATTTCAATAAGACACTTATTAAAATTACATCAATTTAATATCTAACCCACACAGTGACTCGTGAATTTTGTGTCTTTCTGCTTCTGGCTGAGGATCTCCCTGGGTCGTCGTTGTCTTCTTTTACTCCGAGTATGTTTCATATGAAAAGGTACCCTTTGATTGAGAGATTTTCCTAATTTATTGGTGAGCAAGATGTTGATTCTCCCAGACAGCAGTTACTCTCTGACCAATTTTTAAAATGTCCACATTTTATACGCCCCCATCAGATCATTTCATTGGCTTGATGCTGGCAAAACAATAAGTTCAAACTCAATTGGGTTTTAGAATCTTGGGGTATAATTTAAACTGTTAGGTTAAATTTGAATTTTGTCAAAACAGCAACCAACATAGGTCTATATTTCACAGCCAAATGTTACATTTGTTTCTTTTCCCAGTACACTTTGGCTTGCTGGCTAGTCATATACAGTACACAGTTCAGAAGAGTGTTCTCTTCCTCTTAAAGATAGAGTACACACCTTCAACTTTATAACACTTTGAGCATTACCTTATCAGAAAGTTCGTTTATTAAAGTGACAAGCAGTAGATTGTTTACATAACCTTTTTGGCTTAATATTTCAATTTCAACATAAAACAAAAGCTTGTGTTTGTGAGAGGATCATGTTACTGTGTGCAACAGACTGTCACTAATAAGATTATGCTCCCAATAATGCAGATTTCCTTTGTAAATTCTGCATGAAGTGATTTAAACAAATTAGATTAGATTACATTACAGTGTGGAAACAGGCCCTTCGGCCCAACAAGTCCACACCGACCCGTCGAAGCGCAAACCACCCAGACCCATTCTCCTACATCTAACACTACGGCCAATTCAGCATGAACAATTAAGCTAACCTGCACATCTTTGTGACTGTGGAAAGAAACCCAAGCACCCAGAGGAAACCCATGCAGACACAGGGAGAATGGGTGGAGTTTGCATAGTCAGTCGCCTAAGGCGGGAAATGAACCCGGGTCTCTGGCGTTGTGAGGCAGCAGTTCTAACCACTGTGCCACCGTGCTGCCTACAATCTTTTAATCAGAACAAAGAATGTTATTAAGCTGCAGTCAGGCTCCTGGGGCTAAATGGTATCGTTCTGTCTGTGTTGCTAAAGTTTTTTTGGGAGAAACAATCCCCTCATTTGCTTGGCTTGGCTGTGGCACTGTGATTGCGCTATTGAAACAGCAAGGACTCTTTCTGAGTCTCATTGATGTCTGGGTGTAAATTAGGGTCCATTGTTCATCGCTGACTCTGGAGGCAGTTCTGATACATGGGAATATTCAATTTAAAATGTTGATCCTGCAAAATAGCAAGGTTTTCTCCCAGACAGGGAATCAGACGTCCATTACTGATCCTCACTGACCATGACAGGATTCAAACCGAGAGATTTATTTTTGTGACTGACACAGTCAGATGTGGTATACAGTAGCTCTCACAGTCCTGTCCTTCCACACACCCCGGCTTCTGGACTCTGAATCAGAGGATCTCGATGGAGAAACACTTCCAGCAGTTGGGACAATTCAGGAGATACCCAATATACACATTCTCCCTCAGGGGGAATCCCTGAAAAGTGGTCTGTCAGGTTCATAATGGATATTTCTTTAATATTTACCCAGTGAATTCCTAGAACAGAGAGATTCATTGGAGGCCCAGATTGTCAGCTTGAAGAGTAGTCACTGCTTTGGTGTAGGAAATGGAAAGGTATCATTTGGATTGTTCATTTCACCCATTTGTAGAGGGAGCTATTGCTTTCCATGTGAGTGGGAGCTTGAGAGAAGCGGATTTATCGTGATTGTGGGGATGTTGACACTAACTTTCAGGAACGGATTAATACACCAGAGGAATGTGTCAGTGTTTCCAGGGGGCTCCGAGAGGGGTGGGGGGGATTGTGTCAGTGTTTCCAGGGGGCGCCGAGATGGGGGGGGGTGAGGAGGGGGAATGTGTCAGTGTGTGCAGGGGACGCTGAGGGGCTGGGTGGGATGTATCTCAATTTACAGGGGGCTCCTGTCTCCCCACACACCCCCAACCGCGTCCAACGCTGCTCCCATCAACCACGTCTGACACCGTCCCCCCAACCCCGCCCCCCCAATGCCGCCCTCCCAACCCCGTCCCCCAATCCCGTGCAACGCCGTTCCCCCCCAACCACGTTCCCCCATCCCTGTACCCGCCCAACACCGTGCAATGCCATCCCCGCCCAAACCCGTCCCCCAACACTGTGCGATGCTGTTCCCCACAACCCCATTCCCCCAACTCTGTGCAACCCCGTTCCTCCAACTCCGTCCCCGTCCAACCCCATGCAATGACCCCCCAACCCCGTTCCCCCAACCCTGTGCAACGCTGTCCCCGCCCAAAACCGTTCCCCCCAACCCCATCCCCACCCAACCCCGTCCCCCCAACCCTGTGCAACCCCATTACCCCCAACCCCGTTCCCCCCAACCCCGTGCAACGCCGTCCCCCCAACCCCGTGCAACGCCGTCCCCGCCCATACCCGTTCCCCCCAACCCCGTCCCCACCCAACCCCGTCCCCCAACACTGAGCAACCCTGTTCCCCCTCAGCCCCGTTCCCCCCAACCCAGTGCAACGCCGTTCCCCCCAACCCAGTGCATCGCCGTTCCCCCCAACCCAGTGCAACGCCGTTCCCCCCAACCCAGTGCAACGCCGTTCCCCCCAACCCAGTGCAACGCCGTTCCCCCAACCCAGTGCAACGCCGTTCCCCTAACCCGTGCATCGCCGCTCCCCCTAACCCGTGCATCGCCGTTCCACAACCCCGTACAACGCCATTCACCCCCAACCCCGTGCAACCCCGTCCCCCAACCTCATGAAACCCCGTTCCCCCACAAACACGTGCAATGCCGTTCCCCCCACCACAACCCCGTTCCCCCAATCCCATCCCCCCAACCCCGTGGAACGCCGTTCCCCCCAACGCCGTTCCCCCCCAACCCTGTCCCCCAACCCCGTGCAACGCCGTTCCCCCAACCCTGTCCCCCCAACCCCGCGCAACCCCACTCCCCCCAACCCCGTCCCCCCAATACTGTGCAACCCCGTTCCCCCTCAACCCCATTCCCCCTCAACCCCGTCCCCCCAACCCCGTGAAACGCCGTTCCCCCCCAACCCCATGCAATGCCATTCCGCCTAACCCAGTGCAACGCCGTTCCCCCAACCCCGTGCAACGCCGTTCACCCCCAACTCCATACAACCCTGCCCCCCAACACCGTGCAATGCCGTACCCCCCAATGCCGGTCCCCCCAACCCCATCCTCCCAACCCCGTGCAACACCGTTCCCCCAACGCCGTTACCCCTAACCCCGTGCAACGTCGTACCCCCACAATGCTGTTCCCCCAAACCCCATGCATCACCATTCCCACCAACCACATCCCCCCAACCCCGTGCAACACCGTTCCCACAACCCTGTGCAACGCTGTCCCCCCAACCCCATGCAATACTGCTCTGCCCAACCCTGTGCATCGCCATTCCCCCAACCACATTCCCCATATACCTGTGCAACACCGTTCCCCCAACCCTGTGCAACGCTGTCCCCCCAACCCCATGCAATACCGCTCTGCCCAACCCTGTGCATCGCCATTCCCCCAACCACATTCCCCATATACCTGTGCAACACCGTCCCCCCAACCCCGTGCGACGCCGTTCCCCCAACCCCGTGCGACGCCGTTCCCCCCGACCCCGTGCGACGCCGTTCCCCCCGACCCCGTGCGACGCCGTTCCCCCCGACCCCGTGCGACGCCGTTCCCCCCGACCCCGTGCGACGCCGTTCCCCCCGACCCCGTGCGACGCCGTTCCCCCCGACCCCGTGCGACGCCGTTCCCCCCGACCCCGTGCGACGCCGTTCCCCCCGACCCCGTGCGACGCCGTTCCCCCCGACCCCGTGCGACGCCGTTCCCCCCGACCCCGTGCGACGCCGTTCCCCCCGACCCCGTGCGACGCCGTTCCCCCCGACCCCGTGCGACGCCGTTCCCCCCGACCCCGTGCGACGCCGTTCCCCCCGACCCCGTGCGACGCCGTTCCCCCCGACCCCGTGCGACGCCGTTCCCCCCGACCCCGTGCGACGCCGTTCCCCCCGACCCCGTGCGACGCCGTTCCCCCCGACCCCGTGCGACGCCGTTCCCCCCGACCCCGTGCGACGCCGTTCCCCCCGACCCCGTGCGACGCCGTTCCCCCCGACCCCGTGCGACGCCGTTCCCCCCGACCCCGTGCGACGCCGTTCCCCCCGACCCCGTGCGACGCCGTTCCCCCCGACCCCGTGCGACGCCGTTCCCCCCGACCCCGTGCGACGCCGTTCCCCCCGACCCCGTGCGACGCCGTTCCCCCCGACCCCGTGCGACGCCGTTCCCCCCGACCCCGTGCGACGCCGTTCCCCCCGACCCCGTGCGACGCCGTTCCCCCCGACCCCGTGCGACGCCGTTCCCCCCGACCCCGTGCGACGCCGTTCCCCCCGACCCCGTGCGACGCCGTTCCCCCCGACCCCGTGCGACGCCGTTCCCCCCGACCCCGTGCGACGCCGTTCCCCCCGACCCCGTGCGACGCCGTTCCCCCCGACCCCGTGCGACGCCGTTCCCCCCGACCCCGTGCGACGCCGTTCCCCCCGACCCCGTGCGACGCCGTTCCCCCCGACCCCGTGCGACGCCGTTCCCCCCGACCCCGTGCGACGCCGTTCCCCCCGACCCCGTGCGACGCCGTTCCCCCCGACCCCGTGCGACGCCGTTCCCCCCGACCCCGTGCGACGCCGTTCCCCCCGACCCCGTGCGACGCCGTTCCCCCCGACCCCGTGCGACGCCGTTCCCCCCGACCCCGTGCGACGCCGTTCCCCCCGACCCCGTGCGACGCCGTTCCCCCCGACCCCGTGCGACGCCGTTCCCCCCGACCCCGTGCGACGCCGTTCCCCCCGACCCCGTGCGACGCCGTTCCCCCCGACCCCGTGCGACGCCGTTCCCCCCGACCCCGTGCGACGCCGTTCCCCCCGACCCCGTGCGACGCCGTTCCCCCCGACCCCGTGCGACGCCGTTCCCCCCGACCCCGTGCGACGCCGTTCCCCCCGACCCCGTGCGACGCCGTTCCCCCCGACCCCGTGCGACGCCGTTCCCCCCGACCCCGTGCGACGCCGTTCCCCCCGACCCCGTGCGACGCCGTTCCCCCCGACCCCGTGCGACGCCGTTCCCCCCGACCCCGTGCGACGCCGTTCCCCCCGACCCCGTGCGACGCCGTTCCCCCCGACCCCGTGCGACGCCGTTCCCCCCGACCCCGTGCGACGCCGTTCCCCCCGACCCCGTGCGACGCCGTTCCCCCCGACCCCGTGCGACGCCGTTCCCCCCGACCCCGTGCGACGCCGTTCCCCCCGACCCCGTGCGACGCCGTTCCCCCCCACCCCGTGCGACGCCGTTCCCCCCCACCCCGTGCGACGCCGTTCCCCCCGACCCCGTGCGACGCCGTTCCCCCCCACCCCGTGCGACGCCGTTCCCCCCCACCCCGTGCGACGCCGTTCCCCCCCACCCCGTGCAACGCTTTCCCCCCACACTGTGCAATGCCATTCTCCCCAACCCCGTGCAATGCCGTTCCCCCAACCCCGTGCAACACCGTTCCCCCATCCCCATCTCCCAACACTGTGCAACGACGTTCCCCCAAACCCGTCCCCCCACCCCGTGTAACACCGTTCCCCTCCAACCCCGTTCAATGCCGTTCCCCAAACCCTGTCCCCCAACCCCGTACAACCGCGTGCCCCAACCCCGTCCCGCCAACACCGTGCAAGGCTGCTCCCCCAAGCCTGTTCCCCACAACCCCGTACAACGCCGTTCCCCCATCCCATCCCCCAACTCCGTGCAACGCCTTTCCCCCAACCCCGTGCAACTCCATTCCCCCCAAACCCGTCCAACGCTGTTCCCCCAACCCCGTGGGACGCCGTTCCCCCCAACCCTGTGGGACGCCGTTCCCCCCAACCCCGTGGGACGCCGTTCCCCCCAACCCCGTGGGACGCCGTTCCCCCCAACCCCGTGGGACGCCGTTCCCCCCAACCCCGTGGGACGCCGTTCCCCCCAACCCTGTGCCACGCCATTCCCCCAACCCCGTGGGACGCCGTTCCCCCCAACCCCGTGGGACGCCGTTCCCCCCAACCCCGTGGGACGCCGTTCCCCCCAACCCCGTGGGACGCCGTTCCCCCCAACCCCGTGGGACGCCGTTCCCCCCAACCCCGTGGGACGCCGTTCCCCCCAACCCCGTGCGACGCCGTTCCCCCCAACCCCGTGCGACGCCGTTCCCCCCAACCCCGTGCGACGCCGTTCCCCCCAACCCCGTGCGACGCCGTTCCCCCCAACCCCGTGCGACGCCGTTCCCCCCAACCCCGTGCGACGCCGTTCCCCCCAACCCCGTGCGACGCCGTTCCCCCCAACCCCGTGCGACGCCGTTCCCCCCAACCCCGTGCGACGCCGTTCCCCCCAACCCCGTGGGACGCCGTTCGCCCCCAACCCCGTGCGACGCCGTTCCCCCCAACCCCGTGGGACGCCGTTCGCCCCCAACCCCGTGGGACGCCGTTCCCCCCAACCCCGTGGGACGCCGTTCCCCCCAACCCCGTGCGACGCGGTTCCCCCCAACCCCGTGCGACGCCGCTCCCCCCAAAACCCCGTGCGACGCCGTTCCCCCCAACCCCGTGCGAAGCCGTTCCCCCCCAACCCCGTGCGAAGCCGTTCCCCCCCAACCCCGTGCGAAGCCGTTCCCCCCCAACCCCGTGCGACGCCGTTCCCCCCCAACCCCGTGCGACGCCGTTCCCCCCCAACCCCGTGCGACGCAGTTCCCCCCCAACGCCGTGCGACGCCGTTCCCCCCCAACCCCGTGCGATGCCGTTCTCCCCCAACCCCGTGCGATGCCATTCTCCCCCCCCACCCTGTGCAACGCTGTTTCTCCCCCCCAACCCCGAGCAACGCCGTTTCTCCCCCCCAACCCCGAACAACGCCGTTTCTCCCCCCCAACCCCGAGCAACGCCGTTTCTCCCCCCCAACCCCGAGCAACGCCGTTTCTCCCCCCCAACCCCGAGCAACGCCGTTTCTCCCCCCCAACCCCGAGCAACGCCGTTTCTCCCCCCAACCCCGAGCAACGCCGTTTCTCCCCCCCAACCCCGAGCAACGCCGTTTCTCCCCCCCAACCCCGAGCAACGCCGTTTCTCCCCCCCAACCCCGAGCAACGCCGTTTCTCCTCCCAAACCCCGTGCAACGCCGTTCCTCCCCAACCCCGAGCAACGCCGTTTCTCCTCCCCAACCCCGTGCAACGCCGTTTCTCCCCCCAACCCCGTGCTACGCCATTCCACCCCACCCCATCCAACTCCTTTGCCCCCAAACCCATTGCCCCAACACCGTTGCCACCACTCTGAGTGCGTGAGAGAGTCCCATGGTTTGTGAGAGAATCACAGAATATCCCAGGGTATGTGCACGCGCGCGAGAGAGAGAGCGTCCCAGTGTGTGTGCGCACGTGCAAGAGCGTGTCCCATGGTATGAGCGCGCAAGAGAGAGCGTCCCAGTGTGTGTGCGCGCGTGCAAGAGCGTGTCCCAGGGTGTGAGCGCGCAAGAGAGAGCGTCCCAGGGTGACCCAGAGTGTAATGGAATCCCAGAGTCTGTGAGACAATCCCAGAGCGTCCAAGAGTGTCAGAGAGAGTCCCACAGTGTCCCAGAGTTGGTGAAAGAATCCCAGTGTGTCCCAGACTGTGTACCGAGAGTGTGTGGGAGAGGGTCCCAGTGTCCCAGATTGCGTAACGGAATCCTAGATTGTCCCTAAGTGTGTTAGGGATACTTGAGTGTGTGAAAGAATTTGAGAGTGTCCCAGGGGGTGTGAGAGAGTCCCAGTATCCCAGAGTGTGTGAAGGGAATCCCAGAATGTGAAACAGAATCCCACAGTGAGTGAGAGAGAGTCCCAGAGTGTGTAACGGAAGTCCCGAGTGTTTGAGAGAATCTCTGAGTGTGCCAGAGTGTGTAAGGGAATCCCAGAGAATCCGAGAGTGTGGAACAGTATCTCAGGGTGTGTGTGAGAGAGTCCCAGGCTGTGCCAGAGTGTAGGAGAGCCCCAGAAAGTGGCAGAGGGAGTCCAAGAGTTTGTGAGAGGGAATCCCAGAGAGTCCCAGATGATGTGAGAGTGTCCCTGTGTGTGTGTGTGTGAGAGAGAGAGAGAGAGAGAGAGAGAGAGAGAATCCCTGAGACCCAGCGTAGTGTGTCTGTGAGAGTCCCAGTGTGTGTGTGTGTCCAAGAGTGTGTGTGTGAGTCCAAGTGTGTGTGTGTGTGAGAGAGAGTCCAAGAGTGTGTGTGTGTGTGTGTGTCCAAGAGTGTGTGTGTGAGTCCAAGAGTGTGTGTGTGTGTGAGTCCAAGAGTGTGTGTGTGAGTCCAAGAGTGTGTGTGAGAGTCCAAGAGTGTGTGTGTGTGAGAGAGAGAGAGTCCAAGAGTGTGTGTGTGTGTGTGTGTGTGTGTGTGTGAGAGAGAGTCCCTGCGTGTGTGTGTGTGAGAGAGAGAGAGAGAGAGAGAGTCCCTGTGTGTGTGAGAGAGAGAGAGTCCCTGTGTGTGTGTGTGAGTCCGTGTGTGTGTGTGTGAGAGAGAGCGAGAGTCCCAGAGTGTCTGTGTGTGAGTCCCAGAGTGTGTCAGAGAGGGGATACCAGAGTATGAGAGAGAAAGGGAATCCCAGTGAGTCCCAGAGTTTGTGAGAGAGAGGGAATCCCAGAGTGTGTGTGAGAGAGGAATCCCAGAGAGTCCCCGAGTGTGCGTGAGAGATATGGATTTCCAGAGGGTCCCCGAGTGTCTCTGAGAGATAGGAAATCCCAGAGAGTTTCCGAGTGGGTGAGAGAGATAGGGAATCCCCGAGTGTGCGTGAGAGATAGGGAATCCCAGAGACTCCCCGAGAGATAGGGAATCCCAGAGACTCCCCGAGAGATAGGGAATCCCAGAGACTCCCCGAGTGTCTCTGAGAGATTGGGAATCCCAGAATGTGGGTGAGAGATAGGGAATCCCAGAATGTGGGTGAGAGATAGGGAATCCCCGAGTGTGGGTGAGAGATAGGGAATCCCCAAGTGTCCCCGAGTGTGGGTGAGAGATAGGGAATCCCCGAGTGTCCCCGAGTGTGGGTGAGAGATAGGGAATCCCCGAGTGTCCCCGAGTGTGGGTGAGAGATAGGGAATCTCGGAGTGTGCGTGAGAGATAGGGAATCCCAGAGTGTGCCCGAGTGTGCGTGAGAGTTAGGGATTCCCAGAGAGATCCCGAGTGTGCGAGAGAGTTAGGGATTCCCAGACAGTTCCCGAGTGTGCGTGAGAGATAGGGAATCCCAGAGATTCCCCGAGTGTGTGGGAGAGATAGGGAATCCCAGAATGTGGGTGAGAGATAGGGAATCCCAGAGAGTCCCAGAATATCTCGGAGAGATAGGGATCCCCGAGTGTGTGTGAGAGATATGGAACCCGGAGTGTCCCCGAGAGTGTGTGAGAGATAGGGAATCCCGGAGTGTCCCTTTAGTGTGTGTGAGAGATAGGGAATCCCAGAGTGTCCCCGTGTGTGCGTGAGAGTTAGGGATTCCCAGAGAGTTCCCGACTGTGCGTGAGAGATAGGCATCTGAGAGAGTCCCCGAGTGTGTGTGAGAGATAGGGAATCCCAGAGAGTCCCCGAGTGTGTGTGAGAGATACGGAATCCCAGAGGGTGAGAAAGAGATTGGGAATCCCAGAGTGTCCCGGAGTATATGTGAGAGATAGGGAATCCAGGAGGGTCCCCGAGAGTGTGTGAGAGATAGGAAATCCTGGAGTGTCCCCGAGAGTGTGTGAGAGATAGGGAATCCCGGAGTGTCCCCGAGAGTGTGTGAGAGATAGGGAATCCCGGAGTGTCCCCGAGAGTGTGTAAGGTAGAGAGAAGCCCGGAGTTACCCGAGTGTGTGTGAGAGATAGGGAAGCCCAGAGTGTGTGTGAGATATAGGGAATCCCCGAGTGTGTGTGAGAGATAGGGAATCCCAGAGTGTCCCCGAGTGTGCGTGAGAGTTAGGGATTCCCAGAGAGTCGCCGAGTGGGTGTGAGAGATAGGGAATCCCAGAGTGTCCCCGAGTGTGTGTGAGAGATAGGGAATCCCCGAAGTTGAGTAAGAGATTGGGAATCACAGCGTGTCCCCGAGTGTGTGCGAGAGATAGGGAATCCTGGAGTGTCCTCGAGAGTGTGTGAGAGATAGGGAATCCTGGAGTGTCACCGGGAATGTGTGAGAGATAGGGAATCCTGGAGTGTCCTCGAGAGTGTGTGAGAGATAGGGAATCCCGGAGTGTCCTCAAGTGTGTGTGAGAGATATGGAATCCCAGAGAGTCCCTGAGTGTGTGTGAGAGAGGGAATCCCAGACTGTCCCCGAGTGTGTGTGAGAGATCGGGAATCCCCGAGTGTATGTGAGAGAGGGAATCCCAGAGTGTCCCGAGTGTGTGTGAGAGATAGGGAATCCCCGAGTGTGTGTGAGAGAGGGAATCCCAGACTGTCCCCGAGTGCGTGTGAGAGATAGGGAATCCCAGAGTGTCCCCGAGTGTGTGTGAGAGATCGGGAATCCCGGAGTGTATGTGAGAGAGGGAATCCCAGACTGTCCCCGAGTGTGTGTGAGACATAGGGAATCCCAGAGTGTCCCCGAGTGTGCGTGAGAGATAGGGAATCCCGGAGTGTCCCCGAGTGTGCGTGAGAGATAGGGAATCCCCGAGTGTGTGAGAGAGATAGGGAATCCCAGAGTGTCCCCGAGTGTGCGTGAGAGATAGGGAATCCCGGTGTTACCCGAGTGTGTGTGAGAGATAGCGAATCCCCAACTGTGTGAGAGAGATAGGGAATCCCAGAGTGTCCCCGAGTCTGCGTGAGAGTTAGGGATTCCCAGAGAGTTCCCGAGTGTGCGTGAGAGATAGGGATTCCCAGAGAGTCGCCGAGTGGGTGTGAGAGATCGGGAATCCCAGAGTGACCCGGAGAGTGTGTGAGAGATAGGGAATTACAGAGAGTCGCCGAGTGTGTGTGAGAGATATGGAATCCCCGAAGTTGAGTAAGAGATTGGAAATCCCAGAGCGTCCCCGAGTGTGTGTGAGAGATAGGGAATCCTGGAGTGTCCCCGAGAGTGTGTGAGAGACAGGGAATCCTGAAGTGTCCCCGAGAGTGTGTGAGAGATAGGGAATACCGGAGTGTCCCCAAGTGTGTGTGAGTAATAGGGAATCCCGGAGAGTCCCCGAGTGTGTGTGAGAGTGGGAATCCCAGAGTGTCCCCGAGTGTGTGCGAGAGATAGGGAATCCCAGAATGTGGGTGAGAGATAGGGAATCCCAGAGAGTCCCCGAGTGTCTCTGACAAATAGGGATCCCCGAGTGTGTGTGAATGATAGGGAATCCCAGAGTGTCCCCGAGTGTGTGTCAGAGATAGGGAATCACAGAGAGTCCACGAGTGTCTCAGAGAGATAGTGAATCCCAGAGTGTCCCCGAGTGTGTGTGAGAGATAGGGAATCCCAGAGTGTCCCCGACTGTGTGTGAGAGATAGGGAATCCCGGAGTGTCACCGAGTGTGTGTGAGAGAGATAGACAATCCCCGAGTGTGTGTGAGAGATAGGGAATCCCAGAGTGTGCCCGACTGTGCGTGAGAGTTAGGGATTCCCAGAGAGTTCCCAAGTGTGCGTGAGAGATAGGAAATCCCAGAGAGTCCCCGCGTGTGTGTGAGAGATAGGGAATCCCAGAGTGTCCCCGAGTGTGTGTGAGAGATAGGGAATCCCAGAGTGTCCCCGAGTGTGTGTGAGAGATAGGGAATCCCAGAGTGTCCTCGAGAGTGTGTGAGAAAAAGGGAATCCCAGAGTGTCCTCGAGAGTGTGTGAGAGATAAGGAATCCCAGAGTGTCCTCGAGAGTGTGTGAGAGATAGGGAATCCCAGAGTGTCCTCGAGAGTGTGTGAGAGATAAGGAATCCCAGAGTGTCCTCGAGAGTGTGTGAGAGATAGGGAATCCCAGAGTGTCCCCGAGTGTGTGTGAGAGATAGGGAATCCCAGAGTGTCCTCGAGAGTGTGTGAGAGATAGGGAATCCCAGAGTGTCCCCGAGTGTGTGTGAGAGATAGGGAATCCCAGAGTGTCCTCGAGAGTGTGTGAGAAAAAGGGAATCCCAGAGTGTCCTCGAGAGTGTGTGAGAGATAAGGAATCCCAGAGTGTCCTCGAGAGTGTGTGAGAGATAGGGAATCCCAGAGTGTCCTCGAGAGTGTGTGAGAGATAAGGAATCCCAGAGTGTCCTCGAGAGTGTGTGAGAGATAGGGAATCCCAGAGTGTCCCCGAGTGTGTGTGAGAGATAGGGAATCCCAGAGTGTCCTCGAGAGTGTGTGAGAGATAGGGAATCCCAGAGTGTCCTCGAGAGTGTGTGAGAGATAGGGAATCCCAGAGTGTCCTCGAGAGTGTGTGAGAGATAGGGAATCCCAGAGTGTCCTCGAGAGTGTGTGAGAGATAGGGAATCCCAGATTGTCCTCGAGAGTGTGTGAGACATAGGGAATCCCAGAGAGTCCCCGAGTGTGTGTGGGAGATAGGGAATCCCAGAGAGTCCCCGAGTGTGTGTGAGAGATACGGAATCCCAGAGGGTGAGAAAGAGATTGGGAATCCCAGAGTGTCCCCGAGTATGGGTGAGAGATAGGGAATCCTGGAGGGTCCCCGAGAGTGAGTGAGAGATAGGGAATCCTGGAGTGTCCCCGAGAGTGTGTGAGATATAGAGAAGCCCGGAGTGTCCCCGAGAGTGTTTGAGAGATAGGGAATCCCGGAGTTACCCGAGTGTGTGTGAGAGACAGGGAATCCCAGAGTGTGTGTGAGAGATAGGGAATCCCCGAGTGTGTGAGAGAGATAGGGAATCCCAGAGTGTCCCCGAGTGTGCGTGAGAGTTAGGGATTCCCAGAGAGTCGCCGAGTGGGTGTGAGAGATAGGGAATCCCAGAGTGTCCCCGAGAGTGTGTGAGAGATAGGGAAACCTGGAGTGTCCCCGAGAGTGTGTGAGAGACAGGGAATCCCGGAGTGTCCGCGAGAGTGTGTGAGAGATAGGGAATCCCAGACTGTCCCCGAGTGTGTGTGAGACATAGGGATTCCCAGAGTGTCCCCGAGTGTGCGTGAGAGATAGGGAATCCCGGAATGTCCCCGAGTGTGTGTGAGAGATAGGGAATCCCCGAGTGTGTGAGAGAGGTAGGGAATCCCTGAGTGTCCCCGAATGTGCGTGAGAGATAGGGAATCCCGGAGTTACCCGAGTGTGTGTGAGAGATAGCGAATCCCCAAGTGTGTGTGAGAGATAGGGAATCCCAGAGTGTCCCCGAGTCTGCGTGAGAGTTAGGGATTCCCAGAGAGTTCCCGAGTGTGCGTGAGAGATAGGGATTCCCAAAGAGTCGCCGAGTGGGTGTGAGAGATCGGGAATCCCAGAGTGTCCCGGAGAGTGTGTGAGAGATAGGGATTTACAGAGAGTCGCCGAGTGTGTGTGAGAGATATGGAATCCCCGAAGTTGAGTTAGAGAATGGGAATCCCAGAGTGTCCCCGAGTGTGTGCGAGAGATAGGGAATCCTGGAGTGTCCCCGAGAGTGTGTGAGAGATAGGGAATCCTGGAGTGTCCCCGAGAGTGTGTGTGAGAGAGGGAATCCTGAAGTGTCCCCGAGAGTGTGTGAGAGATAGGGAATCCTGGAGTGTCCCCGAGAGTGTGTGAGAGATAGGAAATCCCGGAGTGTCCCGGAGAGTGTGTGAGATATAGAGAAGCCCGGAGTGTCCCCGAGAGTGTGTGAGAGATAGGGAATCCCAGAGTGTCATCGAGAGTGTGTGAGAGATAGGGAATCCCGGATATACCCGAGTGTGTGTGAGAGACAGGGAATCCCAGAGTGTGTGTGTGAGATAGGGAATCCCCGAGTGTGTGTGAGAGATAGGGAATCCCAGAGTGTCCCCGAGTGTGTGTGAGAGATAGGGAATCCCCGAAGTTGAGTAAGAGATTGGGAATCCCAGCGTGTCCCCGAGTGTGTGCGAGAGATCGGGAAACCTGGAGTGTCCGCGAGAGTGTGTGAGAGATAGGGAATCCCAGAGTGTCCCCGAGTGTGTGTGAGAGATCGGGAATCCCCGAGTGTAAGTGAGAGAGGGAATCCCAGACTGTCCCCGATTGTGTGTGAGACATAGGGATTCCCAGAGTGTCCCCGAGTGTGCGTGAGAGATAGGGAATCCCGGAGTGTCCCCGAGTGTGTGTGAGAGATAGGGAATCCCCGAGTGTGAGAGAGAGGTAGGGAATCCCTGAGTGTCCCCGAATGTGCGTGAGAGATAGGGAAATCCTGGAGTGACCGCGAGAGTGTGTGAGAGATAGGGAATCCTGGAGTGTCCCCGAGTGTGTGTGAGAGATAGGGAATCCCGGAGTGTCCCCAAGTGTGTGTGAGTGATCGGGAATCCCGGAGAGTCCCCGAGTTTGTGTGAGAGTGGGAATCCCAGACTGTCCGCGAGTGAGTGTGAGAGATAGGGAATCCCAGAGTGTCCTCGAGAGTGTGTGAGAGGTAGGGAATCCCAGAGTGTCCTCGAGAGTGTGTGAGAGATAGGGAATCCCAGATTGTCCTCGAGAGTGTGTGAGACAAAGGGAATCCCAGAGAGTCCCCGAGTGTGTGTGAGAGATAGGGAATCCCAGAGAGTCCCCGAGTGTGTGTGAGAGATACGGAATCCCAGAGGGTGAGAAAGAGATTGGGAATCCCAGAGTGTCCCCGAGTATGTGTGAGAGATAGTGAATCCTGGAGGGTCCCCGAGAGTGAGTGAGAGATAGGGAATCCTGGAGTGTCCCCGAGAGTGTGTGAGATATAGAGAAGCCCGGAGTGTCCCCGAGAGTGTGTGAGAGATAGGGAATCCCGGAGTCTCCCCGAGAGTGTGTGAGAGATAGGGAATCCCGGAGTTACCCGAGTGTGTGTGAGAGACAGGGAATCCCAGAGTGTGTGTGAGAGATAGGGAATCCCCGAGTGTGTGAGAGAGATAGGGAATCCCAGAGTGTCCCCGAGTGTGCGTGAGAGTTAGGGATTCCCAGAGAGTCGCCGAGTGGGTGTGAGAGATAGGGAATCCCAGAGTGTCCCCGAGAGTGTGTGAGAGATAGGGAAACCTGGAGTGTCCCCGAGAGTGTGTGAGAGACAGGGAATCCCGGAGTGTCCGCGAGAGTGTGTGAGAGCTAGGGAATCCCAGAGTGTCCCCGAGTGTGTGAGAGAGATCGGGAATCCCCGAGTGTAAGTGAGAGAGGGAATCCCAGACTGTCCCCGAGTGTGTGTGAGAGATAGGGAATCCCAGACTGTCCCCGAGTGTGTGTGAGACATAGGGATTCCCAGAGTGTCCCCGAGTGTGCGTGAGAGATAGGGAATCCCGGAATGTCCCCGAGTGTGTGTGAGAGATAGGGAATCCCCGAGTGTGTGAGAGAGGTAGGGAATCCCTGAGTGTCCCCGAATGTGCGTGAGAGATAGGGAATCCCGGAGTTACCCGAGTGTGTGTGAGAGATAGCGAATCCCCAAGTGTGTGTGAGAGATAGGGAATCCCAGAGTGTCCCCGAGTCTGCGTGAGAGTTAGGGATTCCCAGAGAGTTCCCGAGTGTGCGTGAGAGATAGGGATTCCCAAAGAGTCGCCGAGTGGGTGTGAGAGATCGGGAATCCCAGAGTGTCCCGGAGAGTGTGTGAGAGATAGGGATTTACAGAGAGTCGCCGAGTGTGTGTGAGAGATATGGAATCCCCGAAGTTGAGTTAGAGAATGTGAATCCCAGAGTGTCCCCGAGTGTGTGCGAGAGATAGGGAATCCTGGAGTGTCCCCGAGAGTGTGTGAGAGATAGGGAATCCTGGAGTGTCCCCGAGAGTGTGTGAGAGATAGGAAATCCCGGAGTGTCCCGGAGAGTGTGTGAGATATAGAGAAGCCCGGAGTGTCCCCGAGAGTGTGTGAGAGATAGGGAATCCCAGAGTGTCATCGAGAGTGTGTGAGAGATAGGGAATCCCGGATATACCCGAGTGTGTGTGAGAGACAGGGAATCCCAGAGTGTGTGTGTGAGATAGGGAATCGCCGAGTGTGTGTGAGAGATAGGGAATCCCAGAGTGTCCCCGAGTGTGTGTGAGAGATAGGGAATCCCCGAAGTTGAGTAAGAGATTGGGAATCCCAGCGTGTCCCCGAGTGTGTGTGAGAGATCGAAAACCTGGAGTGTCCGCGAGAGTGTGTGAGAGATAGGGAATCCCAGAGTGTCCCCGAGTGTGTGTGAGAGATCGGGAATCCCCGAGTGTAAGTGAGAGAGGGAATCCCAGACTGTCCCCGATTGTGTGTGAGACATAGGGATTCCCAGAGTGTTCCCGAGTGTGCGTGAGAGATAGGGAATCCCGGAGTGTCCCCGAGTGTGTGTGAGAGATAGGGAATCCCCGAGTGTGAGAGAGAGGTAGGGAATCCCTGAGTGTCCCCGAATGTGCGTGAGAGATAGGGAAATCCTGGAGTGACCGCGAGAGTGTGTGAGAGATAGGGAATCCTGGAGTGTCCCCGAGTGTGTGTGAGAGATAGGGAATCCCGGAGAGTCCCCGAGTTTGTGTGAGAGTGGGAATCCCAGACTGTCCGCGAGTGAGTGTGAGAGATAGGGAATCCCAGAGTGTCCCCGAGTGTGTGTGAGAGATAGGGAATCCCAGAGTGTGTGAGGAATGGAATCCCAGAGAGTCCCCGAGTGTGTGTGAGAGAGAGGGAAACCCAGCGAGTCCCCGAGTGTGTGTGAGAGATAGGGAATCCCAGAGTGTCCCCGAGTTTGTCAGAGATAGGGATTCCCAGAGAGTTCCCAAGTGTGCGTGAGAGATAGGGAATCCCAGAGAATCCCCAAGTGTGTGTGAGAGATAGGGAATCCCAGAGTGTCCTCGAGTGTGTCAGAGATAGGGAATCCCAGAGAGTCCCCGAGTGTGTGCGAGAGAGAGGGAATCCCAGAATGTTGGTGAGAGATAGGGAATCCCAGAGAGTCCCCGAGTGTGTGTGAGAGATAGGGAATCCCGGAGTGTGTGTGAGAGATATGGAATCCCGGAGTGTCCCAGACCGTGTGTGAGAGATAGGGAATCCCGGAGTGTCCCCGAGAGTGTGAGAGAGACAGGGAATCCTGAAGTGTCCCCGAGAGTGTGTGAGAGATAGGGAATCCTGGAGTGTCCCCGAGAGTGTGTGAGAGATAGGGAAACCTGGAGTGTCCCCGAGTGTGTGTGAGAGATAGCGAATCCCGGAGTGTCCCCAAGTGTGTGTGAGTGATAGGGAATCCCGGAGAGTCCCCGAGTGTGTGTGAGAGATAGGGAATCCCAGAATGTGGGTGAGAGATAGGGAATCCCAGAGAGTCCCCGAGTGTCTCTGAGAGATAGGGATCCCCGAGTGTGTGTGAATGATAGGGATTCCCAGAGTGTCCCCGAGTGTGTGTGAGAGATAGGGAATCCCGGAGTGTCCCCGACTGTGTGTGAGAGATAGGGAATCCCGGAGTGTCACGGAGTGTGTGTGAGAGAGATAGGGAATCCCCGAGTGTGTGTGAGAAATAAGGAATCCCAGAGTGTGCCCGAGTGTGCGTGAGAGTTAGGGATTCCCAGAGAGTTCCCAAGTGTGCGTGAGAGATAGGGAATCCCAGAGAATCCCCTAGTGTGTGTGAGAGATTGGGTATCCCAGAGTGTCCCCGAATGTGTCAGAGATTGGGAACCCAGAGTGTCCCCGAATGTGTCAGAGATAGGGAATCCCAGAGTGTCCCCGAGTGTGTGTGAGAGATAGGGAATCCCAGAGTGTCCCCGAGTGTGTGTGAGAGATCCGGAATCCCAGAGTGTCCTCGAGAGTTTGTGAGAGACAGGGAATCCTGAAGTGTCCCCGAGAGTGTGTGAGAGATAGGGAATCCCAGTGTGTCCTCGAGAGTGTGTGAGAGATAGGGAATCCCAGAGTGTCCTCGAGAGTGTGTGAGAGATAGGGAATCCCAGAGAGTCCCCGAGTGTGTGTGAGAGATAGGGAATCCCAGAGAGTCCCCTAGTGTGTGTGAGAGATACGGAATCCCAGAGGGTGAGAAAGAGATTGGGAATCCCAGAGTGTCCCCGAGTATGTGTGAGAGATAGGGAATCCCGGAGTGTCCCGGAGAGTGTGTGAGATATAGAGAAGCCCGGAGTGTCCCCGAGAGTGTGTGAGAGACAGGGAATCCCCGAGTGTGTGTGTGAGAAAGGGAATCCCCGAGTGTGTGTGAGAGATAGGGAATCCCAGAGTGTCCCCGAGTGTGTGTGAGAGATAGGGAATCCCAGACTGTCCCCGAGTCTGCGTGAGAGTTAGGGATTCCCAGAGAGTCGCCGAGTGGGTGTGAGAGATAGGGAATCCCAGAGTGTCCCCGAGTGTGTGTGAGAGATAGGGAATCCCAGACTGTCACCGAGTCTGCGTGAGAGTTAGGGATTCCCAGAGAGTTCCCGAGTGTGCGTGAGAGATAGGGATTCCCAGAGAGTCGGCGAGTGGGTGTGAGAGATCGGGAATCCTAGAGTGTCCCGGAGAGTGTGTGAGAGATAGGGAATTACAGAGAGTCGCCGAGTGTGATGTGAGTGATATGGAATCCCCGAAGTTGAGTAAGAGATTGGGAATCCCAGAGTGTCCCCGAGTGTGTGCGAGAGATTGGGAATCCTGGAGTGTCCCCGAGTGTGTGCGAGAGATAGGGAATCCTGGAGTGTCCCCGAGAGTGTGTGAGAGATAGGGAATCCTGGAGTGTCCCCGAGAGTGTGTGAGAGACAGGGAATCCTGAAGTGTCCCCGAGTGTGTGTGAGAGATAGGGAATCCCGGAGTGTCCCCAAGTCTGTGTGAGTGATAGGGAATCCCGGAGAGTCCCCGAGTTTGTGTGAAAGTGGGAATCCCAGACTGTCCGCGAGTGTGTGTGAGAGATAGGGAATCCTGAGGGTGAGTGAGAGTTTGGGAATCCCAGAGTGTCCCCGAGTGTGTGTGAGAGATAGGGAATCCCAGAGTGTGTGAGGAATGGAATCTCAGAGAGTCCCCGAGTGTGTGTGAGAGATTGGGAATCCCAGAGTGTCCCCGAGTGTGCGTGAGAGTTAGGGATTCCCAGACAGTCGCCGAGTGGGTGTGAGAGATAGGGAATCCCAGAGTGTCCCCGAGTGTGTGTGAGAGATAGGGAATCCCCGAAGTTGAGTAAGAGATTGGGAATCCCAGCGTGTCCTCGAGTGTGTGCGAGAGATAGGGAATCCTGGAGTGTCCCCGAGAGTGTGTGAGAGATAGGGAATCCTGGAGTGTCCCCGAGAGTGTGTGAGAGATAGGGAATCCTGGAGTGTCCCCGAGAGTGTGTGAGAGATAGGGAATCCTGGAGTGTCCCCGAGAGTGTGTGAGAGATCGGGAAACCTGGAGTGTCCGCGAGAGTGTGTGAGAGATAGGGAATCCCGGAGTGTCCCCGAGTGTGTGTGAGAGATAGCGAATCCCCAAGTGTGTGTGAGAGATAGGGAATCCCAGACTGTCCCCGAGTCTGCGTGAGAGTTAGGGATTCCCAGTGAGTTCCCGAGTGTGCGTGAGAGATAGGGATTCCCAGAGAGTTGCCGAGTGGGTGTGAGAGATAGGGAATCCCAGAGTGTCCTCGAGAGTGTGTGAGAGATAGGGAATCCCAGAGAGTCCCCGAGTGGGTGTGAGAGATACGGAATCCCAGAGGGTGAGAAAGAGATTTGGAATCCCAATGTGTCCCCGAGTATGTGTGAGAGATAGGGAATCCTGGAGGGTCCCCGAGAGTGTGTGAGAGATAGGGAATCCTGGAGTGTCCCCGAGAGTGTGTGAGAGATAGGGAATCCCGGAGTGTCCCCGAGAGTGTGTGAGATATAGTAAAGCCCGGAGTGTCCCCGAGAGTGTGTGAGAGATAGGGAATCCCGGAGTGTCCCCGAGAGTGTGTGAGAGATAGGGAATCCCGGATTTACCCGAGTGTGTGTGAGAGATAGGGAATCCCAGAGTGTGTGTGAGAGATAGGGAATCCCCGAGTGTGTGTGAGAGATAGGGAATCCCAGAGGGTCCCCGAGTGTGTGTGAGAGATAGGGAATCCCCGAAGTTGAGTAAGAGATTGGGAATCCCAGCGTGTCCCCGAGTGTGTGCGAGAGATAGGGAATCCTGGAGTGTCCCCGAGAGTGTGTGAGTGATAGGGAATCCCGGCGTGTCCCCAAGTGTGTGTGAGAGATATGGAATCCCAGAGAGTCCCTGAGTGTGTGTGAGAGAGGGAATCCCAGACTGTCCCCGAGTGTGTATGAGACATAGGGAATCCCAGAGTGTCCCCGAGTGTGCGTGAGTGATAGGGAATCCCGGAGTGTCCCCGAGTGTGTGTGAGAGATAGGGAATCCCCGAGTGTCCCCGAGAGTGTGTGAGAGATAGGGAATCCCGGAGTTACCCGAGTGTGTGTGAGAGATAGCGAATCACCAAGTGTGTGTGAGAGATAGGGAATCCCAGACTGTCCCCGAGTCTGCGTGAGAATTAGGGATTCCCAGAGAGTTCCCGAGTGTGCGTGAGAGATAGGGATTCCCAGAGAGTTCCCGGAGAGTGTGTGAGAGATAGGGAATTACAGAGAGTCGCCGAGTGTGCGTGAGAGATATGGAATCCCCGAAGTTGAGTAAGAGATTGGGAATCCCAGAGTGTCCCCGAGTGTGTGCGAGAGATAGGGAATCCTGGAGTGTCACCGAGAGTGTGTGAGAGATAGGGAATCCTGGAGTGTCCCCGAGAGTGTGTGAGAGATAGGGAATCCTGGAGTGTCCCCGAGAGTGTGTGAGTGATAGGGAATCCCGGCGTGTCCCCAAGTGTGTGTGAGAGATATGGAATCCCAGAGAGTCCCTGAGTGTGTGTGAGAGAGGGAATCCCAGACTGTCCCCGAATGTGTGTGAGAGATAGGGAATCCCCGAGTGTGTGTGAGAGAGGGAATCCCAGACTGTCCCCGAGTGTGTGTGAGAGATAGGGAATCCCAGAGTGTCCCCGAGTGTGTGTGAGAGATCGGGAATGCCCGAGTGTATGTGAGAGAGGGAATCCCAGACTGTCCCCGAGTGTGTGTGAGACATAGGGAATCCCAGAGTGTCCCCGAGTGTGCGTGAGTGATAGGAAATCCCGGAGTGTCCCCGAGTGTGTGTGAGAGATAGGGAATCCCGGAGTTACCCGAGTGTGTGTGAGAGATAGCGAATCCCCAAGTGTGTGTGAGAGATAGGGAATCCCAGACTGTCCCCGAGTCTGCGTGAGAGTTAGGGATTCCCAGAGAGTTCCCGAGTGTGCGTGAGAGATAGGGATTCCCAGAGAGTCGCCGAGTGGGTGTGAGAGATCGGGAATCCCAGAGTGTCCCGGAGAGTGTGTGAGAGATAGGGAATTACAGAGAGTCGCCGAGTGTGTGTGAGAGATATGGAATCCCCGAAGTTGAGTAAGAGATTGGGAATCCCAGAGTGTCCCCGAGTGTGTGCGAGAGATAGGGAATCCCGGAGTGTCCCCGAGTGTGTGCGAGAGATTGGGAATCCTGGAGTGTCACCGAGAGTGTGTGAGAGACAGGGAATCCTGAAGTGTCCCCGAGAGTGTGTGAGAGACAGGGAATCCTGGAGTGTCCCCGAGAGTGCGTGAGAAATAGGGAATCCTAGAGTGTCCCCGAGAGTGTGTGAGAAATAGGGAATCCCGGAGTGTCCCCAAGTGTGTGTGAGTAATAGGGAATTCCAGAGAGTCCCCGAGTGTGTGTGAGAGTGGGAATCCCAGACTGTTCGCGAGTGTGTGTGAGAGATAGGGAATCCCGAGGGTGAGTGAGAGTTTGGGAATCCCAGAGTGTCCCCGAGTGTGTGAGAGAGATAGGGAATCCCAGAGTGTGTGAGGAAGGGAATCCCAGAGTGTCCCCGAGTGTGTGTGTGAGAGAGTGCATCCCAGCGAGTCCCCGAGTGTGTGTGAGAAATAGGGAATCCCAGAGTGTCCCCGAGTGTGTCAGAGATAGGGAATCCCAGAGTGTCCCCGAGTGTGCGTGAGAGTTAGGGATTCCCAGAGAGTCCCCGAGTGTGTGTGAGAGAGAGGGAATCCCAGACTGTTGGTGAGAGATACGGAATCCCAGGGAGTCCCCGAGTGTCTCTGAGAGATAGGGATCCCCGAGTGTGTGTGAGAGATAGGGAATCCCAGAGTGTCCCCGAGTGTGTGTGAGAGATAGGGAATCCCGGAGTGTGTGTGAGAGATATGGAATCCCGGAGTGTCCCCGAGCGTGTGTGAGAGATAGGGAATCCCCGAAGTTCAGTAAGAGATTGGGAATCCCAGCGTGTCCCCGAGTGTGTGCGAGAGATAGGGAATCCTGGAGTGTCCTCGAGAGTGTGTGAGAGATAGGGAATCCTGGAGTGTCCCCGAGAGTGTGTGAGAGATAGGGAATCCCGGCGTGTCCCCAAGTGTGTGTGAGAGATATGGAATCCCAGAGAGTCCCTGAGTTTGTGTGCGAGATCGGGAATCCCAGAGTGTCCCCGAGTGTGTGTGAGAGATCGGGAATCCCCGAGTATTTGGGAGAGAGGGAATCCCAGAGTGTCCCGAGTGTGTGTGAGAGATAGGGAATCCCCGAGTGTGTGTGAGAGAGGGAATCCCAGACTATCCCCGAGTGTGTGTGAGAGATAGGGAATCCCAGAGTGTCCCCGAGTGGGCGTGAGAGATAGGAAATCCAGGAGTGTCCCTGAGTGTGTGTGAGAGATAGGGAATCCCCGAGTGTGTGAGAGAGATAGGGAATCCCAGAGTGTCCCCGAGTGTGCGTGAGAGATTGGGATTCCTGGAGTGTCCCCGAGAGTGTGTGAGAGAAAGGGAATCCCGGAGTTACCCGAGTGTGTGTGAGAGATAGCGAATCCCCAAGTGTGTGTGAGAGATAGGGAATCCCAGAGTGTCCCCGAGTCTGCGTGAGAGTTAGGGATTCCCAGAGAGTTCCCGAGTGTGCGTTAGAGATAGGGATTCCCAGAGAGTCGCCGAGTGGGTGTGAGAGATCGGGATTCCCAGAGTGTCCCGGAGAGTGTGTGAGAGATAGGGAATTACAGAGAGTCGCCGAGTGTGTGTGAGAGATATGGAATCCCCGAAGTTGAGTAAGAGATTGGGAATCCCAGAGTGTCCCCGAGTGTGTGCGAGAGATAGGGAACCCTGGAGTGTCCCCGAGAGTGTGTGAGAGACAGGCAATCCTGAAGTGTCCCCGAGAGTGTGTGAGAGATAGGGAATCCTGGAGTGTCCACGAGAGTGTGTGAGAGATAGGGAATCCCAGAGTGTCCCCGAGTGTGTGTGAGAGATAGGGAATCCCAGAGTGTCCCCGAGTGTGTGTGAGAGATAGGGAAACCTGGAGTGTCCCCGAGTGTGTGTGAGAGATAGGGAATCCCGGAGTGTCCCCAAGTGTGTGTGAGTGATAGTGAATCCCGGAGAGTCCCCGAGTGTGTGTGAGAGTGGGAATCCCAGACTGTCCGTGAGTGTGTGTGAGAGATAGGGTATCCCGAGGGTGAGTGGGAGTTTGGGAATCCCAGAGTGTCCCCGAGTGTGTGTGAGAGATAGGGAATCCCAGCGAGTCCCCGAGTGTGTGTGAGAAATAGGGAATCCCCGAGTGTGTCTGAGATAGGGAATCCCAGAGTGTCCCCGCGTGTGCGTGAGAGTTAGGGACTCCCAGCGAGTCCCCGAGTGTGTCAGAGATAGGGAATCCCAGAGAGTCCCCGAGTGTGTGCGAGAGAAAGGGAATCCCAGAATGTTGGTGAGAGATAGGGAATCCCAGAGCGTCCCCGAGTGTCTCTGAGAGGTAGGGATCCCCGAGTGTGTGTGAGAGATAGGGAATCCCAGAGTGTCCCCGAGTGTGTGTGAGAGATAGGGAATCCCGGAGTGTGTGTGAGAGAAATGGAATCCCGGAGTGTCCACGAGCGTGTGTGAGAGATTAGGAATCCCGGAGTGCCCCGAGTGTGTGTGAGACATAGGGAATCCCAGAGTGTGTGTGAGAGATAGGGAGTCCCAGAATGTCCCCGAGTGTGTGTGAGTGTTAGGGATTCCCAGAGAGTTCCCGACTGTGCGTGAGAGATAGGGAATTTCAGAGAGTTCCCGGGTGTGTTTGAGAGATAGGGAATCCCAGAGTGTCCCCGAGTGTGTCAGAGATAGGGAATCCCAGAATGTCCGCGAGTGTGTCAGAGATTGGGAATCCCAGAGTGTCCCCGAGTGTGTGTGAGAGATAGGGAAACCCGGAGTGTCCCCGACTGTGTGTGAGAGATAGGGAATCCCAGAGTGTGCCCGAGTGTGCGTGAGAGTTAGGGATTCCCAGAGAGTTCCCGAGTGTGCGTGAGAGATAGGGATTCCCAGAGAGTCGCCGAGTGGGTGTGAGAGATCGGGAATCCCAGAGTGTCCCGGAGAGTGTGTGAGAGACAGGCAATCCTGAAGTGTCCCCGAGAGTGTGTGAGAGATAGGGAATCCTGGAGTGTCCCCGAGTGTGTGTGAGAGATAGGGAATCCCGGAGTGTCCCCAAGTGTGTGTGAGTGATAGGGAATCCCGGAGAGTCCCCGAGTGTGTGTGAGAGTGGGAATCCCAGACTGTCCGTGAGTGTGTGTGAGAGATAGGGTATCTCGAGGGTGAGTGGGAGTTCGGGAATCCCAGAGTGTCCCCGAGTGTGTGTGAGAGATAGGGAATCCCAGCGAGTCCCCGAGTGTGTGTGAGAGATAGGGAATCCCCGAGTGTGTCTGAGATAGGGAATCCCAGAGTGTCCCCGAGTGTGCGTGAGAGTTAGGGACTCCCAGCGAGTCCCCGAGTGTGTGTGAGAGATAGGGAATCCAAGAGTGTCCTCGATGGTGTCAGAGATAGGCCATCCCAGAGAGTCCCCGAGTGTGTGCGAGAGAAAGGGAATCCCAGAATGTTGGTGAGAGATAGGGAATCCCAGAGAGTACCCGAGTGTCTCTGAGAGGTCGGGATCCCCGAGTGTGTGTGAGAGATAGGGAATCCCAGAGTGTCCCCGAGTGTGTGTGAGAGATAGGGAATCCCGGAGTGTGTGTGAGAGAAATGGAATCCCGGAGTGTCCCCGAGCGTGTGTGAGAGATTAGGAATCCCGGAGTGCCCCGAGTGTGTGTGAGAGATAGGGAATCCCAGAAAGTCCCCGAGTGTGTGTGAGTGTTAGGGATTCCCAGAGAGTTCCCGACTGTGCGTGAGAGATAGGGAATTTCAGAGAGTTCCCGGGTGTGTTTGAGACATAGGGAATCCCAGAGTGTCCCCGAGTGTGTCAGAGATAGGGAATCCCAGAATGTCCGCGAGTGTGTCAGAGATTGGGAATCCCAGAGTGTCCCCGAGTGTGTGTGAGAGATAGCGAATCCCAGAGTGTCCCCGAGTGTGTGTGAGAGATAGGGAATCCCAGAGTGTCCCCGAGTGTGTGTGAGAGATAGGGAATCCCAGAGTGTCCCCGACTGTGTGTGAGAGATAGGGAATCCCGGAGTGTAACCGAGTGTGTGTGAGAGAGATAGGGAATCCCCTAGTGTGTGTGAGAGATAGGGAATCCCAGAGTGTGCCCGAGTGTGCGTGAGAGTTAGGGATTCCCAGAGAGTTCCCGAGAGTGTGTGAGAGATAGGGAATCCCAGAGAGTCCCCGCGTGTGTGTGAGAGAGATAGGGAATCCCAGAGTGTCCCCGAATGTGTCAGAGATAGGGAATCCCAGAGTGTCCCCGAATGTGTCAGAGATAGGGAATCCCAGAGTGTCCCCGAATGTGTGTGAGAGATAGGGAATCCCAGAGTGTGCCCGAGTGTGCGTCAGAGTTAGGGATTCCCAGAGAGTTCCCGAGAGTGTGTGAGAGATAGGGAATCCCAGAGAGTCCCCGCGTGTGTGTGAGAGAGATAGGGAATCCCCGAATGTGTGTGAGAGATAGGGAATCCCAGAGTGTGCCCGAGTGTGCGTCAGAGTTAGGGATTCCCAGAGAGTTCCCGAGTGTGCGTGAGAGATAGGGAATCCCAGAGAGTCCCCGAGGGTGTGTGAGAGATAGGGAATCCCAGAGTGTCCCCGAATGTGTCAGAGATAGGGAATCCCAGAGTGTCCCCGAATGTGTCAGAGATATGGAATCCCAGAGTGTCCCCGAGTGTGTGTGAGAGATAGGGAATCCCAGAGTGTCCTCGAGAGTGTGTGAGAGATAGGGAATCCCAGAGTGTCCTCGAGTGTGTGTGAGAGATAGGGAATCCTGGAGGGTCCCCGAGAGTTTGTGAGAGATAGGGAATCCCAGAGTGTCCCCGAGTGTGTGTGAGAGATAGGGAATCCCGGAGTGTCCCCGAGAGTGTGTGAGAGATAGGGAATCCCGGAGTGTCCCCGAGAGTGTGTGAGAGATAGGGAATCCCAGAGTATCCCCGAGTGAGTGTGAGAGATCGGGAATCCCCGAGTGTATGTGAGAGAGGGAATCCCAGACTGTCCCCGAGTGTGTGTGAGAGATAGGGAATCGCAGAATCTCCGACGAGTGTGCGTGAGTGATAGGGAATCCCGGAGTGTCCCCGAGTGTGTGTGAAAGATAGGGAATCCCCGATTGTGTGTGAGAGATAGGGAATCCCCGAGTGTGTGTGAGAGTTAGGGAATCCCAGAGTGTCCCCGAGAGTGTGTGAGAATTAGGGAATCCCGGAGTGACCCGAGTATGTGTGAGAGAAAGCGAATAACCCGTGTGTGTGTGAGAATGGGGCATCCCAGGGTGTCCCTGAGTGTGCGTGAGAGTAAGGGATTCCCAGAGAGTTCCCGAGTGTGCGTGAGAGATAGGGAATTCCAGAGAGTCCCCGAGTGTGTGTGTGAGAGATATGGAATCCCCGAAGTTTAGTAAGAGATTGTGAATCCCAGAGAGTCCACGAGTATGTGCGAGAGATAGGGAATCCTGGAGTGTCCCCGAGAATGTGTGAGAGATAGGGAATCCCGGAGTGTCCCCGAGTGTGTGTGAGTGATAGTGAATCCCGGAGAGTCCCCGAGTGTGTGTGAGAGATAGGGAATCCCAGAGTGTCCCCGAGTGTGTCAGAGATAGGGAATCCCAGAGTGTCCCCGAGTGTGTGCGAGAGAGAGGGAATCCCAGAATGTGGGTGAGAGATAGGGAATCCCAGAGTGTCCCCGAGTGTGTCTGAGAGATAGGGAATTCCAGAGAGTCCCCGAGTGTGTGTGTGTGAGATATGGAATCCACGAAGTTTAGTAAGAGATTGTGAATCCCAGAGTGTCCCCGAGTGTGTGCGAGAGATAGGGAATCCCTGAATGTCCCCGAGTGTGTCAGAGATAGGGAATCACAGAGTGCCCCCGAGTGTGTGTGAGAGATAGGGAATCCCAGAGTGTCCCCGACTGTGTGTGAGAGATAGGGAATCCCGGAGTGTGTGTGAGAGTTAGGGATTCCCAGAGAGTTCCCGAGAGTGCTTGAGAGATAGGGAATCCCAGAGAGTCCCCGAGTGTGTGCGAGAGAGATAGGGAATCCCCGAATGTGTGTGAGAGATAGGGAATCCCAGAGTATGCCCGAGTGTGCGACACAGTTAGGGATTCCCAAAGAGTTTCCGAGTGTGCGTGAGAGATAGGGAATCCCAGAGAGTCCCCGAGTGTGTGTGAGAGATAGGGAATCCCAGAGTGTCCCCGAATGTGTCAGAGATAGGGAATCCCAGAGTGTCCCCGAGTGTGTGTGAGAGATAGGGAATCCCAGAGTGTCCTCGAGAGTGTGTGATAGATAGGGAATCCCAGAGTGTCCTCGAGTGTGTGTGAGAGATAGGGAATCCTGGAGGGTCCACGAGAGTGTGTGAGAGATAGGGAATCCTGGAGTGTCCCCGAGTGTGTGTGAGAGATAGGGAATCCCGGAGTGTGTGTGAGAGATATGGAATTCTGGAATGTCCCCGAACGTGTGTGAGAGATAGGGAAACCCGGAGTGCCCCGAGTGTGTGTGAGAGATAGGGAATCCCAGAGAGTCCCCGAGTGTGTGTGAGAGATAGGGAATCCCAGAGTGTCCCCGAATGTGTCAGAGATAGGGAATCCCAGAGTGTCCCCGAGTGTGTGTGAGAGATAGGGAATCCCAGAGTGTCCTCGAGAGTGTGTGATAGATAGGGAATCCCAGAGTGTCCTCGAGTGTGTGTGAGAGATAGGGAATCCTGGAGGGTCCACGAGAGTGTGTGAGAGATAGGGAATCCTGGAGTGTCCCCGAGTGTGTGTGAGAGATAGGGAATCCCGGAGTGTGTGTGAGAGATATCGAATTCTGGAATGTCCCCGAACGTGTGTGAGAGATAGGGAAACCCGGAGTGCCCCGAGTGTGTGTGAGAGATAGGGAATCCCAGAGAGTCCCCGAGTGTGTGTGAGAGATAGGGAATCCCAGAGTGTCCCCGAATGTGTCAGAGATAGGGAATCCCAGAGTGTCCCCGAGTGTGTGTGAGAGATAGGGATTCCCAGAGTGTCCTCGAGAGTGTGTGATAGATAGGGAATCCCAGAGTGTCCTCGAGTGTGTGTGAGAGATAGGGAATCCTGGAGGGTCCCCGAGTGTGTGTGAGAGATAGGGAATCCTGGAGTGTCCCCGAGAGTGTGTGAGAGAAATGGAATCCTGGAGTGTCCCCGAGAGTGTGTGAGAGATAGGGAATCCCGGAGTGTCCCCGAGAGTGTGTGAGATATAGAGAATCCCGGATTGTCCCCGAGGGTGTGTGAGAGATAGGGAATCCCGGAGTGTCCCCGAGAGTTTGTGAGAGATAGGGAATCCCGGAATGACCCGAGTATGTGTGAGAGATAGAGAATCCCCGAGTGTGTGTGAGATTGGGGAATCCCATAGTGTCCCCGAGTGTGTCTGAGAGATAGGGAATTCCAGAGAGTCCCCGAGTCGGTGTGTGAGAGATATGGAATCCCCGAAGTTTAGTAAGAGATTGTGAATCCCAGAGTGTCCCCGAGTGTGTGTGAGAGATGGGGAATCCTGGAGTGTCCCCGAGAGTGTGTGAGAGATAGGGAATCCTGGAGTGTCCGCGAGAGTGTGTGAGATGTAGGGAATCCCGGAGTGTCCCCGAGTGTGTGTGAGTGATAGGGAATCCCCGAGAGTCCCCAAGTGTGTGTGAGAGAGAGGAATCACAGAGTGTCCCCGAGTGTGTGTGAGAGATAGGGAATCCCAGACTGTCCCCGAGTGTGTGTGAGAGAGAGGGAATCTCAGAGAGTCCCCGAGTGTGTGTGAGATAGGGAATCGGAGAGTGTCCCCGAGTGTGCGTGAGAGATAGGGAATCCCAGACTGTCCCCGAGTGTGTGTGAGAGAGAGGGAATCCCAGAGAATTCCCGAGTGTGTATGAGAGATAGGGAATCCAGGAGTGTCCCCGAGTGTGCGTGAGTGATAGGGAATCCCGGAGAGTCCCCGAGTGTATGTGAGAGATAGGAAATCCCGGAGTGTCCCCGAGAGTGTGTGAGAGATAGGAAATCCCGGAGTGACCCGAGTGTGTGTGAGAGATAGCGAATCCCCGAGTGTGTGTGAGAGATGGGGAATCCCAGAGTGTCCCCGAGTGTGCGTGAGACTTAGGGATTCCCAGAGAGTTCCCGAGTGTGCGTGAGAGATAGGGTATCCCAGAGAGGCGCCGAGTGGGTGTGAGAGATAGGGAATTCCAGAGAGTCCCCGAGTGTGTGTGTGAGGGACATGGAATCCCCGAAGTTGAGTAAGAGATTGGCAATCCCAGAGTGTCCCCGAGTGTGTGTGAGAGATTGGGAATCCCAGAGTGTCCCCGAGTGTGTGTGAGAGATAGGGAATCCTGGAGTGTCCCCGAGAGTATGTGAGTGATAGGGAATCCTGGAGTGTCCGCGAGAGTGTTTGAGAGATAGGGAATCCCGGAGTGTCCCCGAGAGTGTCAGAGACAGGGAATCCCAGAGTTTCCCCGAGTGTGTCAGAGATAGGGAATCCCAGAGAGTCTCCGAGTGTGTGTGAGAGATAGGGAATCGTGGAGTGTACCCGAGTGTGTGTGAGAGATAGGGTATCCCGGAGTGTCCCCGAGAGTGTGTGAGTGATAGGGAATCCCGGAAAGCCCCCGAGTGTGTGTGAGAGATAGGGCATCCCAGAGAGTTCCCGAGTGTGCGTGAGAGATAGGGAATCCCAGAGAGTCCCCGAGTGTGCGTGAGACATAGACAATCCCAGAGTGTCCCCGAGTGTGTCAGAGATATGGAATCCCAGAGTGTCCCCGAGTGTGTCAGAGATAGGGAATCCCTGAGAGTCCCCGAGTGTGTGTGAGAAATAGGGAATCCCAGTGTGTCCCCGAGGGTGTGTGAGAGATAGGGAATCCCAGAGAGTTCCCGAGTGTGTGTGAGAGATAGGGAATCCCCGAGTGTGTGTGAGAGAGGGAATCCCAGACTGTCCCCGAATGTGTGTGAGAGATAGGAAATCCCAGAGAGTCCCCGAGGGTGTGTGAGAGATAGGGAATCCCCGAGTGTGTGTGAGAGATAGGGAATACCAGAGAGTCCCCGAGTGTGTGTGAGAGATAGGGAATCCCCGAGTGTGTGTGAGGGAGGGAATCCCAGACAGTCCCCGAGTGTATGTGAGAGATAGGGGATCCCAGAGAGTCCCAAAGTGTGTGTGAGAGATAGGGAATCCCAGAGAGTCCCCGAGTGTGTGAGCGCGACACTGAATCCCAGAGAGTCCCCGAGTGTGTGTGTGAGATAGGGAATCCCAGAGAGTTCCCGAGTGTGCGTGAGAGATAGGGAATCCCCGAGTGTGTGTGAGAGATAGGCAAACCCAGAGAGTCCCCGAGTGCGTGTGTGAGAGAGGGAATCCCAGAGAGTCCCCGAGTGTCTCTGAGAGATAGGGAATCAAAGAGAATCCCCGAGTGTGTGTGAGAGATGGGGAATACCCGAGTGTGTGTGAGAGATGGGGAATCCCCGAGTATGTGTGAGAGATGGGGAATCCCAGAGTGTCCCCGAGTGTGTCAGAGACAGGGAATCCCAGAGTTTCCCCGAGTGTGTCTGAGATAGGGAATCCCAGAGAGTCTCCGAGTGTGTGTGAGAGATAGGGAATCGTGGAGTGTCCCCGAGTGTGTGTGAGAGGGGGAATCCCAGACTGTCCCCGAGTGTGTGTGAGAGATAGCAGATCCCAGAGAGTCCCAAAGTGTGTGTGAGAGATAGGGAATCCCAGAGAGTCCCCGAGTGTGTGAGCGACAGGGAATCCCAGAGAGTCCCCGAGTGTGTGTGTGAGATAGGGAATCCCAGAGAGTTCCCGAGTGTGCGTGAGAGATAGGGAATCCCCGAGTGTGTGTGAGAGGTAGGGAATCCCCGAGTGTGTGTGAGAGAGGGAATCCCAGACTGTCCCCGAGTATGTGTGAGACATAGGGAATCCCAGAGAGTCCCTGAGTGTGCGTGAGAGGTAGGGAATCCGCGAGTGTGTGTGAGAGATAGGGAATCCTGGAGTGTCCCCGTGAGTGTGTGTGAGCGATAGGGAATCCCCAAGTGTGTGTGAGAGAGAGGGAATCCCCGAGTGTATGTGAGCGTGGGAATCCCAGAGAGGCCCAGAGTTTGTGTGAGAGAGGGAATCCCAGAGTGGGTGAGAGAGAGGGAATCCCAGAGTGTCCCGGCGTGTGTGTGAGAGGATCCCAGACTGTCCCCGAGTGTGTGTGAGAGGTAGGGAATCCCAGAGAGTCTCAGAGTGTGTGTGAGAGAGGGAATGCCAGACTGTCCCCGAGTGTGTATGAGAGATAGGGAATCCCCGAGTGTGTGTGAGAGAGGAAATCCCAGACTGTCCCCGAGTGTGTGTGAGACATAGGGAATCCCAGAGAGTCCCTGAGTGTGCGTGAGAGGTAGGGAATCCACGAGTGTGTGTGAGAGATATGGAATCCTGGAGTGTCCCCGTGAGTGTGTGTGAGCGATAGGGAATCCCCAAGTGTGCGTGAGAGAGAGGGAATCCCAGAGACTCCCCGTGTGTGTCTGAGAGATAGGGAATTCCAGAGTGTATGTGAGCGTGGGAATCCCAGAGAGTCCCAGAGTTTGTGTGAGAGAGGGAATCCCAGAGTGGGTGAGAGAGACGGAATCCCAGAGTGTCCCGGCGTGTGTGTGAGAGGATCCCAGACTGTCCCCGAGTGTGTGTGAGCGATAGGGAATCCCAGAGAGTCCCCGAGTGTGTGTGAGAGATAGGGAATCCCCGAGTGTGCTTGAGAGATAGGGAATCCCCGAGTGTGTTTGAGAGATAGGGAATCCCCGAGTGTGTTTGAGAAATAGGGAATCCCCGAGTGGGTGTGTGAGATAGGGAATCCCCGTGTGTGTGTGTGAGAGATAGGGATTCCCAGAGAGTTCCCGACTGTGCGTGAGAGATAGGGAATCTCAGAGAGTCCCCGAGTGTGTGTGAGAGATAGGGAATCCCGGAGTGTCCCCGAGTGTGTCAGAGATAGGGAATCCCAGAGTGTCCCCGAGTGTGCGTGTGAGTTCGGGATTCCCAGAGAGTTCCCGAGTGTGTGTGAGAGATTGGGAATCCCAGAGTGTGTGTGAGAGAGGGAATCCCAGACTGTCCCCGAGTGTGTGTGAGAGATAGGGAATCCCAGAAAGTCCCCGAGTGTGTGAGAGCGATCGGGAATCCCAGAGAGTCCCCGAGTGTGTGTGAGAGATAGGGAATCCCAGAGAGTTCCCGAGTGTGCGTGAGAGATAGGGAATCCCCGAGTGTGTGTGAGAGGTAGGGAATCCTGGAGTGTCCCCGAGAGTGTGTGAGAGATAGGGAATCCTGGAGTGTCCGCGAGAGTGTGTGAGAGATAGGGAATCCCGGAGTGTCCCCGAGTGTGTGTGAGTGATAGGGAATCCCGGAGAGTCCCCAAGTGTGTGTGAGAGAGGGAATCACAGACTGTCCGCGAGTGTGTGTGAGAGATAGGGAATCACGAGGGTGAGTGAGAGTTTGGTAATCCCAGAGTGTCCCCGAGTGTGTGTGAGAGATAGGGAATCCCAGAGTGTCCCCGAGTGTGTCAGAGATAGGGAATCCCAGAGTGTCCCCGAGAGTGCGTGAGAGTTAGGGATTCCCAGAGAGTTCACGAGTGTGTGAGAGATAGGGAATCCCAGAGAGTTACCGAGTGTGTGTGAGAGGTAGTGAATCCCAGGGAGTCCCCGAGTATGTGTGAGAGATAGGGAATCCCAGAGAGTTCCCGAGTGTGCGTGAGAGATAGGGAATCCCCGAGTGTGTGTGAGAGATAGGGAATCCTGGAGTGTCCCCGAGAGTGTGAGAGAGATAAGGAATCCCAGAGAGTCCCCGAGTCTGTGTGAAAGATAGGGAATCCCCGAGTGTGTGTGTGAGATAGGGAATCCCAGGGAGTCCCCGAGTATGTGTGAGAGATAGGGAATCCCAGAGAGTCCCCGAGTGTGCGTGAGAGTTAGGGATTTCCAGAGAGTTCCCGAGTGTGTGTGAGAGGTAGTGAATCCCAGGGACTCCCCGAGTGTGCGTGAGAGATAGGGAATCCCCGAGTGTGTGTGAGAGATAGGGAATCCTGGAGTGTCCCCGAGAGTGTGAGAGAGATAGGGAATCCCAGAGAGTCCCCGAGTGTGTGTGAAAGATTGGGAATCCCCGAGTGTGTGTGTGTGATAGGGAATCCCAGAGAGTCTCCGAGTGCGTCTGTGAGATATGGAATCCCAGAGAGTCCCCGAGGGTGTGTGCGAGATAGGGAATCCCAGAGAGTCCCCGAGTGTGCGTGAGAGATAGGGAATCCCAGAGAGTACCCGAGTGTGTCCGAGATAGGGAATCCCAGAGTGTCCCCGAGTGTGTCAGTGATAGGGAATCCCTGAGAGTCCCCGAGTGTGTGTGAGAAATGGGGAATCCCTGTGTGTCCCCGAGTGTGTGTGAGAGATAGGGAATCCCAGACAGTTCCCGAGTGTGTGTGTGAGAGTGAATCCCAGACTTCCCCGAGTGTGTGTGAGAGATAGGGAATCCCCGAGTGTGTGTGAGAGATAGGGAATCCCAGAGAGTCCCCGAGTGTGTATGAGAGATAGAGAATCCCAGAGAGTCCCCGAGTGTGTGTGAGCGATCGGGAATCCCAGAGAGTTCCCGATTGTGCGTGAGAAATTGGGAATCCCCGAGTGTGTGTGAGAGGTAGGGAATCCCAGAGAGTCCCCGAGTGTGTGTGAAAGAGGGAATCCCAGACTGTCCCCGAGAGTGTGTGTGAGAGCTAGGGAATCCCAGAGAGTCCCTGAGTGTGCGTGAGAGGTAGGGAATCCACGAGTGTGTGTGAGAGATAGGGAATCCTGGAGTGTCCCCGTGAGTGTGTGTGGGAGATAGGGAATCCCCAAGTGTGTGTGAGAGAGCTGGAATCCCAGAGACTCCCCGAGTGTGTCTGAGAGATAGGGAATTCCAGAGTGTATGTGAGCGTGGGAATCCCAGAGAGTCCCAGATTTTGTGTGAGAGAGCGAATCCCAGAGTGGGTGAGAGAGAGGGAATCCCAGAATGTCCCGGAGTGTGTGAGAGAGGTTCCCAGACTGTCACCGAGTGTGTGTGAGAGATGGGGAATCCCCGAGTGTGTTTGAGGTATAGGGAATCCCCGAATGTGTGTGAGAGATAGGGATTCCCAGAGAGATCCCGACTGTATGTGAGAGATAGGGAATCCCAGAGAGTCCCCGAGTGTGTGTGAGAGATAGGGAATCCATTGAGTGTCCCCGAGTGTGTGTGAGAGATAGGGAATCCCAGAGTGTGGCCGAGTGTGTGTGAGAGATCGGGAATCCCGGAGTGTCCCCGAGTGTGTCAGAGATAGGGAATCCCGGAGTGTAACCGAGTGTGTGTGAGAGAGATAGGGAATCCCCGAGTGCGTGTGAGAGATAGGGAATCCCAGAGTGTCCCCGAGTGTGCGTGAGAATTAGGGATTCCCAGAGTGTCCCCGAGTGTGTGTGAGAGATATGGAATCCCAGAGTGTCCCCGAGTGTGTCAGAGATAGGGAATGCCCGAGTGTGTGTGAGAGATAGGGAATCCCAGAGTGTCCCCGAGTGTGTGTGAGAGATGGGGAATCCCAGAGAGTTCCCGACTGTGTGTGAGAGATAGTGAATCCCAGAGTGTCCTCGAGAGTGTGTGAGAGATAGGGAATCCCAGAGAGTCCCCGAGTGTGTGTGAGAGAGGGAATCCCAGACTGTCCGCGAGTGTGTGTGAGAGATAGGGAATCCCAGAGAGTCCCCGAGTGTGTGTGAGAGATAGGGAATCCCCGCGTGTGTGTGAGAGAGGGAATCCCAGACTATCCCCGAGTGTGTGTGAGAGATAGGGAATCCCAGAGTGTCCCCGAGTGTGTGTGAGAGATAGGGAATCCCCGAGTGTGTGTGAGAGATAGGGAATCCCAGATAGTCCCCGAGTGTGTGTGAGAGATAGGGAATCCCAAAGAGTCTCGAGTGTGTGTGAGAGATAGGGAATCCCCGAGTGTGTGTGAGAGAGGGAATCCCAGAGAGTCCCCGAGTGTGTGTGAGAGATAGGGAATCCCAGAGAGTCTCCGAGTGTGTGTGAACGATAGGGATTCCCAGAGAGTTCCCGAGTGTGCGTGAGAGATAGGGAATCCCCGAGTGTGCGTGAGAGGTAGGGAATCCCCGAGTGTGTGTGAGAGGTAGGGAATCCCAGAGAGTCCCCGAGTGTGTGTGAGAGAGGGAATCCCAGACTGTCCCCGAGTGTGTGTGAGAGATAGGGAATCCCAGAGTGTCCCCGAGTGTGTGTGAGAGATAGGGAATCCCGGAGTGTCCCCGAGTGTGTGTGAGAGATAGGGAATCCCGGAGTGTCCCCGAGTGTGTGTGAGAGATAGGGAATCCCGGAGTGTAACCGAGTGTGTGTGAGAGAGATAGGGAATCCCCGAGTGTGTGAGAGAGATAGGGAATCCCAGAGTGTGCCCGAGTGTGCGTGAGAGTTAGGGATTGCCAGAGAGTTTCCGAGAGTGCGTGAGAGATAGCGAATCCCAGAGAGTTCCCGAGTGTGTGTGAGAGAGAGGGAATCCTCGAGTGCGTGTGAGAGATTGGGATTCCCAGAGTGTGCCCGAGTGTGCGTGAGAGTTAGGGATTCCCAGAGAGTCCCCGAGTGTGTGTGAGAGATAGGGAATCCCAGAGTGTCCCCGAGTGTGTGTGAGAGATAGGGAATCCCAGAGTGTCCTCGAGAGTGTTGAGAGATAGGGAATCCCAGAGAGTCCCCGAGTGTGTGTGAGAGATGCGGAATCCCGGAGAGTCCCCGAGTGTGTGTGAGAGAGGGAATCCCAGACTGTCCGCGAGTGTGTGTGAGAGATAGGGAATCCCGAGGGTGAGTGAGAGTTAGGGATTCCCAGAGAGTCCCCGAGTGAGTGTGAGAGATAGGGATTCCCCGCGTGTGTGTGAGAGATAGGGAATTCCAGAGAGTCCCCGAGTGATTGTGAGAGATAGGGAATCCCAAAGAGTCCCCGAGTGTGTGTGAGAGATAGGGAATCCCCGAGTGTGTGTGAGAGAGGGAATCCCAGACTGTCCCAAAGTGTGTGTGAGAGATAGGGAATCCCAGAGAGTCCCCGAGTGTGTTTGAGAGATAGGGAATCCCAGAGAGTCCCCGAGTGTGTGTGAGCGATAGGGAATCCCAGAGAGTTCCCGAGTGTGCGTGAGAGATAGGGAATCCCCGAGTGTGTGTGAGAGGTAGGGAATCCCCGAGTGTGTGTGAGAGGCAGGGAATCCCAGTGAGTCCCCGAGTGTGTGTGAGAGAGGGAATCCCAGACTGTCCCCGAGTGTGTGTAAGTGATAGGGAATCCCAGAGAGTCCCTGAGTGTGCGTGAGAGGTAGGGAATCCACGAATGTGTGTGAGAGATAGGGAATCCTGGAGTGTCCCCGTGAGTGTGTGTGAGCGATAGGGAATCCCCAAGTGTGTGTGAGAGAGAGGGAATCCCAAAGACTCCCCGAGTGTGTCTGAGAGATAGGGAATCCCAGAGTGTCGTCGAGAGTGTGAAAGAGATAGGGAATCCCAGAGAGTCCCCGAGTGTGTGTGAGAGATACGGAATCCCGGAGAGTCCCCGAGTGTGTGTGAGAGAGGGAATCCCAGACTGTCCGCGAGTGTGTGTGAGAGATAGGGAATCCCGAGGGTGAGTGAGAGTTAGGGATTCCCAGAGAGTCCCCGAGTGAGTGTGAGAGATAGGGATTCCCCGCGTGTGTGTGAGAGATAGGGAATTCCAGAGAGTCCCCGAGTGATTGTGAGAGATAGGGAATCCCAAAGAGTCCCCGAGTGTGTGCGGGAGATAGGGAATCCCCGAGTGTGTGTGAGAGAGGGAATCCCAGACTGTCCCAAAGTGTGTGTGAGAGATAGGGAATCCCAGAGAGTCCCTGAGTGTGCGTGAGAGGTAGGGAATCCACGAATGTGTGTGAGAGATAGGGAATCCTGGAGTGTCCCCGTGAGTGTGTGTGAGCGATAGGGAATCCCCAAGTGTCTGTGAGAGAGAGGGAATCCCAAAGACTCCCCGAGTGTGTCTGAGAGATAGGGAATTCCAGAGTGTATGTGAGCGTGGGAATCCCAGAGAGTCCCAGAGTTTGTGTGAGAGAGCGAATCCCAGAGTGGGTGAGAGAGAGGGAATCCCAGAATGTCCCGCAGTGTGTGAGAGAGGATCCCAGACTGTCACCGAGTGTGTGTGAGAGATAGGGAATCCCCGAGTGTATTTGAGGGATAGGGAATCCCCGAGTGTGTGTGAGATATAGGGAATCCCCGAGTGTGTGTGAGAGATAGGGATTCCCAGAGAGTTCTCGACTGTGCGTGAGAGATAGGGAATCCCAGAGAGTCCCCGAGTGTGTGTGAGAGATAGGGGATTCCAGAGTGTCCCCGAATGTGTGTGAGAGATAGGGAATCCCAGAGTGTCCCCGAGTGTGTGTGAGAGATGGGGAATCCCGGAGTGTCCCCGAGAGTGCGTGAGAGATAGGGAATCCCGGAGTGTAACCGAGTGTTTGTGAGAGAGATAGGGAATCCCCGAGTGCGTGTGAGAGATAGCGAATCCCAGAGTGTGCCCGAGTGTGCGTGAGAGTTAGGGATTCCCAGAGAGTCCCCGAGTGTGTGTGAGAGATACGGAATCCCGGAGAGTCCCCGAGTGTGTGTGAGAGAGGGAATCTCAGAGTGTCCCCGAGTGTGTGTGAGAGATAGGGAATCCCAGAGTGTCCCCGAGTGTGTCAGAGATAGGGAATCTTAGAGTGTCTCCGAGTGTGCGTGAGAGTTAGGGATTCCCAGAGAGTTCGCGAGTGTGTGAGAGAGATACGGAATGCCAGAGAGTTCCGGAGTGTGTGTGAGAGGCAGTGAATCCCAGGGAGTCCCCGAGTATGTGTGAGAGATAGGGAACCCCGAGTGTGCGAGAGAGATAGGGAATCCTGGAGTGTCCCCGAGAGTGTGAGAGAGATAAGGAATCCCAGAGAGTCCCCGAGTGTGTGTGAAAGATAAGGAATCCTGGAGTGTGTGTGTGAGATAGGGAATCCCAGAGAGTCCCCGAGTGTGTGTGAGAGATAGGGAATCCCAAAGAGTCCCCGAGTGTGTGTGAGGGATAGGGAATCCCCGAGTGTGTGTGAGAGAGGGAATCCCAGACTGTCCCCGAGTGTGTGTGAGAGATAGCAGATCCCAGAGAGTCCCAAAGTGTGTGTGAGAGATAGGGAATCCCAGAGAGTCCCCGAGTGTGTGAGCGACAGGGAATCCCAGAGAGTCCCCGAGTGTGTGTGTGAGATAGGGAATCCCAGAGAGTTCCCGAGTGTGCGTGAGAGATAGGGAATCCCCGAGTGTGTGTGAGAGGTAGGGAATCCCCGAGTGTGTGTGAGAGAGGGAATCCCAGACTGTCCCCGAGTATGTGTGAGACATAGGGAATCCCAGAGAGTCCCTGAGTGTGCGTGAGAGGTAGGGAATCCGCGAGTGTGTGTGAGAGATAGGGAATCCTGGAGTGTCCCCGTGAGTGTGTGTGAGCGATAGGGAATCCCCAAGTGTGTGTGAGAGAGAGGGAATCCCCGAGTGTATGTGAGCGTGGGAATCCCAGAGAGGCCCAGAGTTTGTGTGAGAGAGGGAATCCCAGAGTGGGTGAGAGAGAGGGAATCCCAGAGTGTCCCGGCGTGTGTGTGAGAGGATCCCAGACTGTCCCCGAGTGTGTGTGAGAGGTAGGGAATCCCAGAGAGTCTCAGAGTGTGTGTGAGAGAGGGAATGCCAGACTGTCCCCGAGTGTGTATGAGAGATAGGGAATCCCCGAGTGTGTGTGAGAGAGGAAATCCCAGACTGTCCCCGAGTGTGTGTGAGACATAGGGAATCCCAGAGAGTCCCTGAGTGTGCGTGAGAGGTAGGGAATCCACGAGTGTGTGTGAGAGATATGGAATCCTGGAGTGTCCCCGTGAGTGTGTGTGAGCGATAGGGAATCCCCAAGTGTGCGTGAGAGAGAGGGAATCCCAGAGACTCCCCGTGTGTGTCTGAGAGATAGGGAATTCCAGAGTGTATGTGAGCGTGGGAATCCCAGAGAGTCCCAGAGTTTGTGTGAGAGAGGGAATCCCAGAGTGGGTGAGAGAGACGGAATCCCAGAGTGTCCCGGCGTGTGTGTGAGAGGATCCCAGACTGTCCCCGAGTGTGTGTGAGCGATAGGGAATCCCAGAGAGTCCCCGAGTGTGTGTGAGAGATAGGGAATCCCCGAGTGTGCTTGAGAGATAGGGAATCCCCGAGTGTGTTTGAGAGATAGGGAATCCCCGAGTGTGTTTGAGAAATAGGGAATCCCCGAGTGGGTGTGTGAGATAGGGAATCCCCGTGTGTGTGTGTGAGAGATAGGGATTCCCAGAGAGTTCCCGACTGTGCGTGAGAGATAGGGAATCTCAGAGAGTCCCCGAGTGTGTGTGAGAGATAGGGAATCCCGGAGTGTCCCCGAGTGTGTCAGAGATAGGGAATCCCAGAGTGTCCCCGAGTGTGCGTGTGAGTTCGGGATTCCCAGAGAGTTCCCGAGTGTGTGTGAGAGATTGGGAATCCCAGAGTGTGTGTGAGAGAGGGAATCCCAGACTGTCCCCGAGTGTGTGTGAGAGATAGGGAATCCCAGAGTGTCCCCGAGTGTGTGTGAGAGATAGGGAATCCCGGAGTGTCCCCGAGTGTGTGTGAGAGATAGGGAATCCCGGAGTGTCCCCGAGTGTGTGTGAGAGATAGGGAATCCCGGAGTGTAACCGAGTGTGTGTGAGAGAGATAGGGAATCCCCGAGTGTGTGAGAGAGATAGGGAATCCCAGAGTGTGCCCGAGTGTGCGTGAGAGTTAGGGATTGCCAGAGAGTTTCCGAGAGTGCGTGAGAGATAGCGAATCCCAGAGAGTTCCCGAGTGTGTGTGAGAGAGAGGGAATCCTCGAGTGCGTGTGAGAGATTGGGATTCCCAGAGTGTGCCCGAGTGTGCGTGAGAGTTAGGGATTCCCAGAGAGTCCCCGAGTGTGTGTGAGAGATAGGGAATCCCAGAGTGTCCCCGAGTGTGTGTGAGAGATAGGGAATCCCAGAGTGTCCTCGAGAGTGTTGAGAGATAGGGAATCCCAGAGAGTCCCCGAGTGTGTGTGAGAGATGCGGAATCCCGGAGAGTCCCCGAGTGTGTGTGAGAGAGGGAATCCCAGACTGTCCGCGAGTGTGTGTGAGAGATAGGGAATCCCGAGGGTGAGTGAGAGTTAGGGATTCCCAGAGAGTCCCCGAGTGAGTGTGAGAGATAGGGATTCCCCGCGTGTGTGTGAGAGATAGGGAATTCCAGAGAGTCCCCGAGTGATTGTGAGAGATAGGGAATCCCAAAGAGTCCCCGAGTGTGTGTGAGAGATAGGGAATCCCCGAGTGTGTGTGAGAGAGGGAATCCCAGACTGTCCCAAAGTGTGTGTGAGAGATAGGGAATCCCAGAGAGTCCCCGAGTGTGTTTGAGAGATAGGGAATCCCAGAGAGTCCCCGAGTGTGTGTGAGCGATAGGGAATCCCAGAGAGTTCCCGAGTGTGCGTGAGAGATAGGGAATCCCCGAGTGTGTGTGAGAGGTAGGGAATCCCCGAGTGTGTGTGAGAGGCAGGGAATCCCAGTGAGTCCCCGAGTGTGTGTGAGAGAGGGAATCCCAGACTGTCCCCGAGTGTGTGTAAGTGATAGGGAATCCCAGAGAGTCCCTGAGTGTGCGTGAGAGGTAGGGAATCCACGAATGTGTGTGAGAGATAGGGAATCCTGGAGTGTCCCCGTGAGTGTGTGTGAGCGATAGGGAATCCCCAAGTGTGTGTGAGAGAGAGGGAATCCCAAAGACTCCCCGAGTGTGTCTGAGAGATAGGGAATCCCAGAGTGTCGTCGAGAGTGTGAAAGAGATAGGGAATCCCAGAGAGTCCCCGAGTGTGTGTGAGAGATACGGAATCCCGGAGAGTCCCCGAGTGTGTGTGAGAGAGGGAATCCCAGACTGTCCGCGAGTGTGTGTGAGAGATAGGGAATCCCGAGGGTGAGTGAGAGTTAGGGATTCCCAGAGAGTCCCCGAGTGAGTGTGAGAGATAGGGATTCCCCGCGTGTGTGTGAGAGATAGGGAATTCCAGAGAGTCCCCGAGTGATTGTGAGAGATAGGGAATCCCAAAGAGTCCCCGAGTGTGTGCGGGAGATAGGGAATCCCCGAGTGTGTGTGAGAGAGGGAATCCCAGACTGTCCCAAAGTGTGTGTGAGAGATAGGGAATCCCAGAGAGTCCCTGAGTGTGCGTGAGAGGTAGGGAATCCACGAATGTGTGTGAGAGATAGGGAATCCTGGAGTGTCCCCGTGAGTGTGTGTGAGCGATAGGGAATCCCCAAGTGTCTGTGAGAGAGAGGGAATCCCAAAGACTCCCCGAGTGTGTCTGAGAGATAGGGAATTCCAGAGTGTATGTGAGCGTGGGAATCCCAGAGAGTCCCAGAGTTTGTGTGAGAGAGCGAATCCCAGAGTGGGTGAGAGAGAGGGAATCCCAGAATGTCCCGCAGTGTGTGAGAGAGGATCCCAGACTGTCACCGAGTGTGTGTGAGAGATAGGGAATCCCCGAGTGTATTTGAGGGATAGGGAATCCCCGAGTGTGTGTGAGATATAGGGAATCCCCGAGTGTGTGTGAGAGATAGGGATTCCCAGAGAGTTCTCGACTGTGCGTGAGAGATAGGGAATCCCAGAGAGTCCCCGAGTGTGTGTGAGAGATAGGGGATTCCAGAGTGTCCCCGAATGTGTGTGAGAGATAGGGAATCCCAGAGTGTCCCCGAGTGTGTGTGAGAGATGGGGAATCCCGGAGTGTCCCCGAGAGTGCGTGAGAGATAGGGAATCCCGGAGTGTAACCGAGTGTTTGTGAGAGAGATAGGGAATCCCCGAGTGCGTGTGAGAGATAGCGAATCCCAGAGTGTGCCCGAGTGTGCGTGAGAGTTAGGGATTCCCAGAGAGTCCCCGAGTGTGTGTGAGAGATACGGAATCCCGGAGAGTCCCCGAGTGTGTGTGAGAGAGGGAATCTCAGAGTGTCCCCGAGTGTGTGTGAGAGATAGGGAATCCCAGAGTGTCCCCGAGTGTGTCAGAGATAGGGAATCTTAGAGTGTCTCCGAGTGTGCGTGAGAGTTAGGGATTCCCAGAGAGTTCGCGAGTGTGTGAGAGAGATACGGAATGCCAGAGAGTTCCGGAGTGTGTGTGAGAGGCAGTGAATCCCAGGGAGTCCCCGAGTATGTGTGAGAGATAGGGAACCCCGAGTGTGCGAGAGAGATAGGGAATCCTGGAGTGTCCCCGAGAGTGTGAGAGAGATAAGGAATCCCAGAGAGTCCCCGAGTGTGTGTGAAAGATAAGGAATCCTGGAGTGTGTGTGTGAGATAGGGAATCCCAGAGAGTCCCCGAGTGTGTGTGAGAGATAGGGAATCCCAAAGAGTCCCCGAGTGTGTGTGAGGGATAGGGAATCCCCGAGTGTGTGTGAGAGAGGGAATCCCAGACTGTCCCCGAGTGTGTGTGAGAGATAGCAGATCCCAGAGAGTCCCAAAGTGTGTGTGAGAGATAGGGAATCCCAGAGAGTCCCCGAGTGTGTGAGCGACAGGGAATCCCAGAGAGTCCCCGAGTGTGTGTGTGAGATAGGGAATCCCAGAGAGTTCCCGAGTGTGCGTGAGAGATAGGGAATCCCCGAGTGTGTGTGAGAGGTAGGGAATCCCCGAGTGTGTGTGAGAGAGGGAATCCCAGACTGTCCCCGAGTATGTGTGAGACATAGGGAATCCCAGAGAGTCCCTGAGTGTGCGTGAGAGGTAGGGAATCCGCGAGTGTGTGTGAGAGATAGGGAATCCTGGAGTGTCCCCGTGAGTGTGTGTGAGCGATAGGGAATCCCCAAGTGTGTGTGAGAGAGAGGGAATCCCCGAGTGTATGTGAGCGTGGGAATCCCAGAGAGGCCCAGAGTTTGTGTGAGAGAGGGAATCCCAGAGTGGGTGAGAGAGAGGGAATCCCAGAGTGTCCCGGCGTGTGTGTGAGAGGATCCCAGACTGTCCCCGAGTGTGTGTGAGAGGTAGGGAATCCCAGAGAGTCTCAGAGTGTGTGTGAGAGAGGGAATGCCAGACTGTCCCCGAGTGTGTATGAGAGATAGGGAATCCCCGAGTGTGTGTGAGAGAGGAAATCCCAGACTGTCCCCGAGTGTGTGTGAGACATAGGGAATCCCAGAGAGTCCCTGAGTGTGCGTGAGAGGTAGGGAATCCACGAGTGTGTGTGAGAGATATGGAATCCTGGAGTGTCCCCGTGAGTGTGTGTGAGCGATAGGGAATCCCCAAGTGTGCGTGAGAGAGAGGGAATCCCAGAGACTCCCCGTGTGTGTCTGAGAGATAGGGAATTCCAGAGTGTATGTGAGCGTGGGAATCCCAGAGAGTCCCAGAGTTTGTGTGAGAGAGGGAATCCCAGAGTGGGTGAGAGAGACAGAATCCCAGAGTGTCCCGGCGTGTGTGTGAGAGGATCCCAGACTGTCCCCGAGTGTGTGTGAGCGATAGGGAATCCCAGAGAGTCCCCGAGTGTGTGTGAGAGATAGGGAATCCCCGAGTGTGCTTGAGAGATAGGGAATCCCCGAGTGTGTTTGAGAGATAGGGAATCCCCGAGTGTGTTTGAGAAATAGGGAATCCCCGAGTGGGTGTGTGAGATAGGGAATCCCCGTGTGTGTGTGTGAGAGATAGGGATTCCCAGAGAGTTCCCGACTGTGCGTGAGAGATAGGGAATCTCAGAGAGTCCCCGAGTGTGTGTGAGAGATAGGGAATCCCGGAGTGTCCCCGAGTGTGTCAGAGATAGGGAATCCCAGAGTGTCCCCGAGTGTGCGTGTGAGTTCGGGATTCCCAGAGAGTTCCCGAGTGTGTGTGAGAGATTGGGAATCCCAGAGTGTGTGTGAGAGAGGGAATCCCAGACTGTCCCCGAGTGTGTGTGAGAGATAGGGAATCCCAGAAAGTCCCCGAGTGTGTGAGAGCGATCGGGAATCCCAGAGAGTCCCCGAGTGTGTGTGAGAGATAGGGAATCCCAGAGAGTTCCCGAGTGTGCGTGAGAGATAGGGAATCCCCGAGTGTGTGTGAGAGGTAGGGAATCCTGGAGTGTCCCCGAGAGTGTGTGAGAGATAGGGAATCCTGGAGTGTCCGCGAGAGTGTGTGAGAGATAGGGAATCCCGGAGTGTCCCCGAGTGTGTGTGAGTGATAGGGAATCCCGGAGAGTCCCCAAGTGTGTGTGAGAGAGGGAATCACAGACTGTCCGCGAGTGTGTGTGAGAGATAGGGAATCACGAGGGTGAGTGAGAGTTTGGTAATCCCAGAGTGTCCCCGAGTGTGTGTGAGAGATAGGGAATCCCAGAGTGTCCCCGAGTGTGTCAGAGATAGGGAATCCCAGAGTGTCCCCGAGAGTGCGTGAGAGTTAGGGATTCCCAGAGAGTTCACGAGTGTGTGAGAGATAGGGAATCCCAGAGAGTTACCGAGTGTGTGTGAGAGGTAGTGAATCCCAGGGAGTCCCCGAGTATGTGTGAGAGATAGGGAATCCCAGAGAGTTCCCGAGTGTGCGTGAGAGATAGGGAATCCCCGAGTGTGTGTGAGAGATAGGGAATCCTGGAGTGTCCCCGAGAGTGTGAGAGAGATAAGGAATCCCAGAGAGTCCCCGAGTCTGTGTGAAAGATAGGGAATCCCCGAGTGTGTGTGTGAGATAGGGAATCCCAGGGAGTCCCCGAGTATGTGTGAGAGATAGGGAATCCCAGAGAGTCCCCGAGTGTGCGTGAGAGTTAGGGATTTCCAGAGAGTTCCCGAGTGTGTGTGAGAGGTAGTGAATCCCAGGGACTCCCCGAGTGTGCGTGAGAGATAGGGAATCCCCGAGTGTGTGTGAGAGATAGGGAATCCTGGAGTGTCCCCGAGAGTGTGAGAGAGATAGGGAATCCCAGAGAGTCCCCGAGTGTGTGTGAAAGATTGGGAATCCCCGAGTGTGTGTGTGTGGTAGGGAATCCCAGAGAGTCCCCGAGTGCGTCTGTGAGATATGGAATCCCAGAGAGTCCCCGAGGGTGTGTGCGAGATAGGGAATCCCAGAGAGTCCCCGAGTGTGCGTGAGAGATAGGGAATCCCAGAGAGTACCCGAGTGTGTCCGAGATAGGGAATCCCAGAGTGTCCCCGAGTGTGTCAGTGATAGGGAATCCCTGAGAGTCCCCGAGTGTGTGTGAGAAATGGGGAATCCCTGTGTGTCCCCGAGTGTGTGTGAGAGATAGGGAATCCCAGACAGTTCCCGAGTGTGTGTGTGAGAGTGAATCCCAGACTTCCCCGAGTGTGTGTGAGAGATAGGGAATCCCCGAGTGTGTGTGAGAGATAGGGAATCCCAGAGAGTCCCCGAGTGTGTATGAGAGATAGAGAATCCCAGAGAGTCCCCGAGTGTGTGTGAGAGGTAGGGAATCCCAGAGAGTCCCCGAGTGTGTGTGAAAGAGGGAATCCCAGACTGTCCCCGAGAGTGTGTGTGAGAGCTAGGGAATCCCAGAGAGTCCCTGAGTGTGCGTGAGAGGTAGGGAATCCACGAGTGTGTGTGAGAGATAGGGAATCCTGGAGTGTCCCCGTGAGTGTGTGTGGGAGATAGGGAATCCCCAAGTGTGTGTGAGAGAGCTGGAATCCCAGAGACTCCCCGAGTGTGTCTGAGAGATAGGGAATTCCAGAGTGTATGTGAGCGTGGGAATCCCAGAGAGTCCCAGATTTTGTGTGAGAGAGCGAATCCCAGAGTGGGTGAGAGAGAGGGAATCCCAGAATGTCCCGGAGTGTGTGAGAGAGGTTCCCAGACTGTCACCGAGTGTGTGTGAGAGATGGGGAATCCCCGAGTGTGTTTGAGGTATAGGGAATCCCCGAATGTGTGTGAGAGATAGGGATTCCCAGAGAGATCCCGACTGTATGTGAGAGATAGGGAATCCCAGAGAGTCCCCGAGTGTGTGTGAGAGATAGGGAATCCATTGAGTGTCCCCGAGTGTGTGTGAGAGATAGGGAATCCCAGAGTGTGGCCGAGTGTGTGTGAGAGATCGGGAATCCCGGAGTGTCCCCGAGTGTGTCAGAGATAGGGAATCCCGGAGTGTAACCGAGTGTGTGTGAGAGAGATAGGGAATCCCCGAGTGCGTGTGAGAGATAGGGAATCCCAGAGTGTCCCCGAGTGTGCGTGAGAATTAGGGATTCCCAGAGTGTCCCCGAGTGTGTGTGAGAGATATGGAATCCCAGAGTGTCCCCGAGTGTGTCAGAGATAGGGAATGCCCGAGTGTGTGTGAGTGATAGGGAATCCCAGAGTGTCCCCGAGTGTGTGTGAGAGATGGGGAATCCCAGAGAGTTCCCGACTGTGTGTGAGAGATAGTGAATCCCAGAGTGTCCTCGAGAGTGTGTGAGAGATAGGGAATCCCAGAGAGTCCCCGAGTGTGTGTGAGAGAGGGAATCCCAGACTGTCCGCGAGTGTGTGTGAGAGATAGGGAATCCCAGAGAGTCCCCGAGTGTGTGTGAGAGATAGGGAATCCCCGCGTGTGTGTGAGAGAGGGAATCCCAGACTATCCCCGAGTGTGTGTGAGAGATAGGGAATCCCAGAGTGTCCCCGAGTGTGTGTGAGAGATAGGGAATCCCCGAGTGTGTGTGAGAGATAGGGAATCCCAGATAGTCCCCGAGTGTGTGTGAGAGATAGGGAATCCCAAAGAGTCTCGAGTGTGTGTGAGAGATAGGGAATCCCCGAGTGTGTGTGAGAGAGGGAATCCCAGAGAGTCCCCGAGTGTGTGTGAGAGATAGGGAATCCCAGAGAGTCTCCGAGTGTGTGTGAACGATAGGGATTCCCAGAGAGTTCCCGAGTGTGCGTGAGAGATAGGGAATCCCCCAGTGTGCGTGAGAGGTAGGGAATCCCCGAGTGTGTGTGAGAGGTAGGGAATCCCAGAGAGTCCCGAGTGTGTGTGAGAGAGGGAATCCCAGACTGTCCCCGAGTGTGTGTGAGAGATAGGGAATCCCAGAGTGTCCCCGAGTGTGTGTGAGAGATAGGGAATCCCGGAGTGTCCCCGAGTGTGTGTGAGAGATAGGGAATCCCGGAGTGTCCCCGAGTGTGTGTGAGAGATAGGGAATCCCGGAGTGTAACCGAGTGTGTGTGAGAGAGATAGGGAATCCCCGAGTGTGTGAGAGAGATAGGGAATCCCAGAGTGTGCCCGAGTGTGCGTGAGAGTTAGGGATTGCCAGAGAGTTTCCGAGAGTGCGTGAGAGATAGCGAATCCCAGAGAGTTCCCGAGTGTGTGTGAGAGAGAGGGAATCCTCGAGTGCGTGTGAGAGATTGGGATTCCCAGAGTGTGCCCGAGTGTGCGTGAGAGTTAGGGATTCCCAGAGAGTCCCCGAGTGTGTGTGAGAGATAGGGAATCCCAGAGTGTCCCCGAGTGTGTGTGAGAGATAGGGAATCCCAGAGTGTCCTCGAGAGTGTTGAGAGATAGGGAATCCCAGAGAGTCCCCGAGTGTGTGTGAGAGATGCGGAATCCCGGAGAGTCCCCGAGTGTGTGTGAGAGAGGGAATCCCAGACTGTCCGCGAGTGTGTGTGAGAGATAGGGAATCCCGAGGGTGAGTGAGAGTTAGGGATTCCCAGAGAGTCCCCGAGTGAGTGTGAGAGATAGGGATTCCCCGCGTGTGTGTGAGAGATAGGGAATTCCAGAGAGTCCCCGAGTGATTGTGAGAGATAGGGAATCCCAAAGAGTCCCCGAGTGTGTGTGAGAGATAGGGAATCCCCGAGTGTGTGTGAGAGAGGGAATCCCAGACTGTCCCAAAGTGTGTGTGAGAGATAGGGAATCCCAGAGAGTCCCCGAGTGTGTTTGAGAGATAGGGAATCCCAGAGAGTCCCCGAGTGTGTGTGAGCGATAGGGAATCCCAGAGAGTTCCCGAGTGTGCGTGAGAGATAGGGAATCCCCGAGTGTGTGTGAGAGGTAGGGAATCCCCGAGTGTGTGTGAGAGGCAGGGAATCCCAGTGAGTCCCCGAGTGTGTGTGAGAGAGGGAATCCCAGACTGTCCCCGAGTGTGTGTAAGTGATAGGGAATCCCAGAGAGTCCCTGAGTGTGCGTGAGAGGTAGGGAATCCACGAATGTGTGTGAGAGATAGGGAATCCTGGAGTGTCCCCGTGAGTGTGTGTGAGCGATAGGGAATCCCCAAGTGTGTGTGAGAGAGAGGGAATCCCAAAGACTCCCCGAGTGTGTCTGAGAGATAGGGAATCCCAGAGTGTCGTCGAGAGTGTGAAAGAGATAGGGAATCCCAGAGAGTCCCCGAGTGTGTGTGAGAGATACGGAATCCCGGAGAGTCCCCGAGTGTGTGTGAGAGAGGGAATCCCAGACTGTCCGCGAGTGTGTGTGAGAGATAGGGAATCCCGAGGGTGAGTGAGAGTTAGGGATTCCCAGAGAGTCCCCGAGTGAGTGTGAGAGATAGGGATTCCCCGCGTGTGTGTGAGAGATAGGGAATTCCAGAGAGTCCCCGAGTGATTGTGAGAGATAGGGAATCCCAAAGAGTCCCCGAGTGTGTGCGGGAGATAGGGAATCCCCGAGTGTGTGTGAGAGAGGGAATCCCAGACTGTCCCAAAGTGTGTGTGAGAGATAGGGAATCCCAGAGAGTCCCTGAGTGTGCGTGAGAGGTAGGGAATCCACGAATGTGTGTGAGAGATAGGGAATCCTGGAGTGTCCCCGTGAGTGTGTGTGAGCGATAGGGAATCCCCAAGTGTCTGTGAGAGAGAGGGAATCCCAAAGACTCCCCGAGTGTGTCTGAGAGATAGGGAATTCCAGAGTGTATGTGAGCGTGGGAATCCCAGAGAGTCCCAGAGTTTGTGTGAGAGAGCGAATCCCAGAGTGGGTGAGAGAGAGGGAATCCCAGAATGTCCCGCAGTGTGTGAGAGAGGATCCCAGACTGTCACCGAGTGTGTGTGAGAGATAGGGAATCCCCGAGTGTATTTGAGGGATAGGGAATCCCCGAGTGTGTGTGAGATATAGGGAATCCCCGAGTGTGTGTGAGAGATAGGGATTCCCAGAGAGTTCTCGACTGTGCGTGAGAGATAGGGAATCCCAGAGAGTCCCCGAGTGTGTGTGAGAGATAGGGGATTCCAGAGTGTCCCCGAATGTGTGTGAGAGATAGGGAATCCCAGAGTGTCCCCGAGTGTGTGTGAGAGATGGGGAATCCCGGAGTGTCCCCGAGAGTGCGTGAGAGATAGGGAATCCCGGAGTGTAACCGAGTGTTTGTGAGAGAGATAGGGAATCCCCGAGTGCGTGTGAGAGATAGCGAATCCCAGAGTGTGCCCGAGTGTGCGTGAGAGTTAGGGATTCCCAGAGAGTCCCCGAGTGTGTGTGAGAGATACGGAATCCCGGAGAGTCCCCGAGTGTGTGTGAGAGAGGGAATCTCAGAGTGTCCCCGAGTGTGTGTGAGAGATAGGGAATCCCAGAGTGTCCCCGAGTGTGTCAGAGATAGGGAATCTTAGAGTGTCTCCGAGTGTGCGTGAGAGATAGGGATTCCCAGAGAGTTCGCGAGTGTGTGAGAGAGATACGGAATGCCAGAGAGTTCCGGAGTGTGTGTGAGAGGCAGTGAATCCCAGGGAGTCCCCGAGTATGTGTGAGAGATAGGGAACCCCGAGTGTGCGAGAGAGATAGGGAATCCTGGAGTGTCCCCGAGAGTGTGAGAGAGATAAGGAATCCCAGAGAGTCCCCGAGTGTGTGTGAAAGATAAGGAATCCTGGAGTGTGTGTGTGAGATAGGGAATCCCAGAGAGTCCCCGAGTGTGTGTGAGAGATAGGGAATCCCAAAGAGTCCCCGAGTGTGTGTGAGGGATAGGGAATCCCCGAGTGTGTGTGAGAGAGGGAATCCCAGACTGTCCCCGAGTGTGTGTGAGAGATAGGGAATCCCATAGACTCCCAAAGTGTCTGAGAGATAGGTAATCCCAGAGAGTCCCCGAGTGTGTTTGAGAGATAGGGAATCCCAGAGAGTCCCCGAGTGTGTGTGAGCGATAGGGAATCCCAGAGAGTTCCCGAGTGTGCGTGAGAGATAGGGAATCCCCGAGTGTGTGTGAGAGGTAGGGAATCCCCGAGTGTGTGTGAGAGGTAGGGAATCCGCGAGTGTGTGTGAGAGATAGGGAATCCTGGAGTGTCCCCGTGAGTGTGTGTGAGCGATAGGGAATCCCCAAGTGTGTGAGAGAGAGAGGGAATCCCAGAGACTCCCCGAGTGTGTCTGAGAGATAGGGAATCCCAGAGTGTCGTCGAGAGTGTGAAAGAGATAGGGAATCCCAGAGATTCCCCGAGTGTGTGTGAGAGATAGGGAATCCCAGAGTGTCCTCGAGAGTGTGTGAGAGATAGGGAATCCCAGAGAGTCCCCGAGTGTGTGTGAGAGATAGGGAATCCCAGAGAGTCCCCGAGTGTGTGTGAGAGAGATAGGGAATCCCCGAGTGTGTGTGAGACATAGGGAAACCCAGAGTGTGCCCGAGTGTGCGTGAGAGTTAGGGATTCCCAGAGAGTTTCCGAGAGTGCGTGAGAGATAGGGAATCCCAGAGAGTTCCCGAGTGTGTGTGTGAGAGATAGGGAATCCCCGAGTGCGTGTGAGAGAAAGCGAATCCCAGAGTGTGCCCGAGTGTGCGTGAGAGTTAGGGAATCCCAGAGATTCCCCGAGTGTGTGTGAGAGATAAGGAATGCCAGAGTGTCCCCGAGTGTGTGTGTGAGATAGGGAATCCCAGAGTGTCCCCGAGTGTGTGTGAGAGATAAGGAATGCCAGAGTGTCCCCGAGTGTGTGTGTGAGATAGGGAATCCCAGAGTGTCCCCGAGTGTGTGTGAGAGATAGGGAATCCCAGAGTGTCCCCGAGTGTGTGTGTGAGATAGGGAATCCCAGAGTGTCCCCGAGTGTGTGTGAGAGATAGGGAATCCCAGAGTGTCCCCGAGTGTGTGTGTGAGATAGGGAATCCCAGAGTGTCCTCGAGAGTGTGTGAGAGATAGGGAATCCCAGAGAGTCCCCTTGTGTGTGTGAGAGATAGGGAATCCCAGAGTGTCCTCGAGAGTGTGAAAGAGATAGGGAATCCCAGAGAGTCCCCGAGTGTGTGTGTGAGATACGGAATCCCGGAGAGTCCCCGAGTGTGTGTGAGAGAGGGAATCCCAGACTGTCCCCGAGTGTGTGTGAGAGACAGGGAATACCCGAGTGTGTGTGAGAGAGGGAATCCCAGACTGTCCCCGAGTGTGTGTGAGAGAGAGGGAATCCCAGAGAGTCCCAGAGTGTGTGTGAGAGATAGGGAATCTCAGAGTGTCTCCGAGTGTGCGTGAGAGTTAGGGATTCCCAGAGAGTTCGCGAGTGTGTGAGAGAGATACGGAATGCCAGAGAGTTCCCGAGTGTGTGTGAGAGGCAGTGAATCCCAGGGAGTCCCGAGTATGTGTGAGAGATAGGGAATCCCCGAGTGTGTGAGAGAGATAGGGAATCCTGGAGTGTCCCCGAGAGTGTGAGAGAGATAAGGAATCCCAGAGAGTCCCCGAGTGTGTGTGAAAGATAGGGAATCCTGTAGTGTGTGTGTGAGATAGGGAATCCCAGAGAATCCCCGAGTGTGTGTGAGAGATAGGGAATCCCAAAGAGTCCCCGAGTGTGTGTGAGAGATAGGGAATCCCCGAGTGTGTGTGAGAGATAGGGAATCCCAGAGTTTGCCCGAGTGTGCGTGAGAGTTAGGAATTCCCAGAGAGTCCCCGAGTGTGTGTGAGAGATAGGGAATCCCAGAGTGTCGTCGAGAGTGTGAAAGAGATAGGGAATCCCAGAGATTCCCCGAGTGTGTGTGAGAGACAGGGAATACCTGAGTGTGTGTGAGAGAGGGAATCCCAGACTGTCCCCGAGTGTGTGTGAGAGAGAGGGAATCCCAGAGAGTCCCAGAGTGTGTGTGTGAGAGATAGGGAATCCCAGAGAGTCCCAAAGTGTGTGTGAGAGATAGGGAATCCACGAGTGTGTGTGAGAGATAGGGAATCCGGGAGTGTCCCCGTGAGTGTGTGTGAGGGATAGGAATCCCCAAGTGTGTGTGAGAGAGAGGGAATCCCAGAGACTCCCCGAGTGTGTCTGAGGGATAGGGAATTCCAGACTGTCCCCGTGTGTGTGTGAGAGATAGGGAATACCAGAGAGTCCCCGAGTGTGTGTGTGAGAGATCGGGAATCCCCGAGTGCGTGTGAGAGATAGGGAATCCCAGAGTTTGCCCGAGTGTGCGTGAGAGTTAGGAATTCCCAGAGAGTCCCCGAGTGTGTGTGAGAGACAGGGAATCCCAGAGTGTCCCGAGTGTGTCAGAGATAGGGAATCCCAGAGTGTCTCCGAGTGTATGTGAGAGATAGGGAATCCCAGAGTGTCCCCGAGTGTGTCAGAGATAGGGAATCCCAGAGTGTCTCCGAGTGTGTGTGAGAGATAGGAGATCCCAGAGAGTCCCTGAGTGTGTGTGAGAGGTAGGGAATCCACGAGTGTGTGTGAGCGATAGGGAATCCCCAAGTGTGTGTGAGAGAGAGGGAATCCCAGAGACTCCCCGAGTGTGTCTGAGAGATAGGGAATCCCAGAGTGTCCTCGAGAGTGTGAAAGAGATAGGGAATACCAGAGAGTCCCCGAGTGTGTGTGAGAGAGATAGGGAATCCCCGAGTGCGTGTGAGAGATAGGGAATCCCAGAGTTTGCCCGAGTGTGCGTGAGAGTTAGGGATTCCCAGAGAGTCCTCGAGTGTGTGTGAGAGATAGGGAATCCCAGAGTGTCGTCGAGAGTGTGCAAGAGATAGGGAATCCCAGTGATTCCCCGAGTGTGTGTGAGAGATAGGGAATCCCAGAGTGTCCCCGAATGTGTGTGAGAGATAGGGAATCCCAGAGTGTCCCCGAGTGTGTGTGAGAGAGGGAATCCCAGACTGTCCCCGAGTGTGTGTGAGAGATAGGGAAAGCCAGAGTGTGTGTGAGAGATAGGGAATGCCAGAGTGTGTGTGAGAGATAGGGAATCACCGAGTGTGTGTGAGAGATAGGGAATCCCCGAGTGTGTGTGAGATATAGGGAATCCCGGAGTGTGTGTGAGAGATAGGAGATCCCAGAGAGTCCCTGAGTGTGTGTGAGAGGTAGGGAATCCACGAGTGTGTGTGAGCGATAGGGAATCCCCAAGTGTGTGTGAGAGAGAGGGAATCCCAGAGACTCCCCGAGTGTGTCTGAGAGATAGGGAATCCCAGAGTGTCCTCGAGAGTGTGAAAGAGATAGGGAATACCAGAGAGTCCCCGAGTGTGTGTGAGAGAGATAGGGAATCCCCGAGTGCGTGTGAGAGATAGGGAATCCCAGAGTTTGCCCGAGTGTGCGTGAGAGTTAGGGATTCCCAGAGAGTCCTCGAGTGTGTGTGAGAGATAGGGAATCCCAGAGTGTCGTCGAGAGTGTGCAAGAGATAGGGAATCCCAGTGATTCCCCGAGTGTGTGTGAGAGATAGGGAATCCCAGAGTGTCCCCGAATGTGTGTGAGAGATAGGGAATCCCAGAGTGTCCCCGAGTGTGTGTGAGAGAGGGAATCCCAGACTGTCCCCGAGTGTGTGTCAGAGATAGGGAATGCCAGAGTGTGTGTGAGAGATAGGGAATGCCAGAGTGTGTGTGAGAGATAGGGAATCTCCGAGTGTGTGTGAGAGATAGGGAATCCCCGAGTGTGTGTGAGATATAGGGAATCCCGGAGTGTGTGTGAGAGATAGGGAATCCCAGAGTGTGTATGAGAGGGAGGGAATCCCAGAGTGTCCCCGAGTGTGTGTGATAGAATCCCAGTGAGTTCCCGAGTGTTTGTGAGATACAGAATCCCAGAGAGTCCACCAGTGTGTGTGAGAGATAGGGAATCCCAGAGTGTGTGTGAGATATAGGGAATCCCAGAGTGTGTGTGAGATATAGGGAATCCCGGAGTGTGTGTGAGATATAGGGAATCCCGGAGTGTGTGTGAGAGATAGGGAATCCCGGAGTGTGTGTGAGAGGGAGGGAATCCCAGAGTGTCCCCGAGTGTGTGTGATGGAATCCCAGAGAGTCGCCGAGTGTGTGAGAGAGATAGGGAATCCCAGAGAGTCCCCGAGTGTGTGTGATAGAATCCCAGTGAGTCCCCGAGTGTGTGAGAGCTAGGGAATCCCAGAGTGTCCCGGAGTGTGTGTGAGAGATAGGGAATTCCAGAGAGTTCCCGAGTATATGTGACAGATAGGGAATCCCAGAGAGTCCCCGAGTGTGTGTGTGAGATTGGGGATCCACGAGTGTGTGTGAGAGATAGGGAATTCCAGAGAGTTCCCGAGTATATGTGAGAGATAGGGAATTCCAGAGCGTTCCCGAGTAGATGTGAGAGATAGGGAATCCCAGAGTGTCCCCGAGTGTGTGTGAGAGATAGGGAATTCCAGAGTTTCACCGAGTGTGTGTGAGAAATAGGGAATCCCAGAGAGTCCCCTAGTTAGTGTGAGAAATAGGGAATCCCAGAGAGTCCCCGAATGTGTGTGATAGAATCCCAGAGAGTCCCTGAGAGTGTGTGAGAGATTGGGAATCCTAGAGAGTCTCCGAGTGTGTGTGAGAGATAGGGAATCCCAGAGTGTCCCCGAGTGTGTCTGAGAGATAGGGAAACCCAGAGAGTTCCCGAGTGTGTCTGAGAAATAGGGAAACCCAGAGAGTCCCCGAGTGTGTGTGAGATATAGGGAATCCCAGAGTGTCGTCGAGAGTGTGAAAGAGATAGGGAATCCCAGAGTGTGTGTGAGAGATAGGGAATCCCAGAGTGTGTGTGAGAGGTAGGGAATCCCAGAGAGTCACCGAGTGTGTGTGAGAGGCAGGGAATCCCAACGAGTCCCCGAGTGTGTCTGAGAGATAGGGAAGCCCAGAGAGTTCCCGAGTGTGCGTGAGAGATAGGGAATCCCATAGAGTCCCCGAGTATGAGAGATAGGGAATCCCCGCGTGTGTGTGAGAGGTAGGGAATCCCAGAGTGTCCCCGAGTGTGTGTGAGGGAATCCCAGAGAGTCCCCGAGTGTGTGTGAGAGATAGGGAATCCCAGAGAGGCCCCGAGTGTGTGTGAGAGATAGGGAATCCCATAGAGACCACGAGTGTGTGTGAGTGGTAGGGAATCCCAGGGTGTCCCCGAGTATGTGTGATTGAATCCCAGAGAGTCTCGAGTGTGTGTGAGAGATAGGGAATGCCAAAGAGTCCCCGAGTGTGTCTGAGAGACAGGGAATCCCCGAGTGTGTGCGAGAGAAAGGGAATCCACGAGTGTGCGAGAGAATGGGAATCCACGAGTCTGGTTGAGAGATAGTGAATCCCAGAGTGTGTGTGTGATAGTTAGAGAATCCCCGAGTGTGTGTGAGAGATAGGGAATCACAGAGTGTCCCGGTGTGTGTGTGATCGAATCCCAGAGAGTCCATGAGTGTGTGTGAGAGATTGGGAATCCTAGAGAGTCCCGGAGTGTGTGTGAGAGATCGGGAATCCCAGAGAGTCCCCGAGCGTGTGTGCGAGATAGGGAATCCCAGAGTGTGTACGAGAGAAAGGGAATCCCAGAGTGTGTACGAGAGAAAGGGAATCCCAGAGTGTGTGAGAGAGAAAGGGAATCCCCGAGTGTATGCGAGAGAAAGGGAATCCCCGTTTGTGGATGAGAGAGAGTGAATCCCCGAGCCTGAGTGAGAAATAGTGAATCCCAGAGTGTGTGTGAGAGATAGGGAATGCCAAAGTGTGTGTGAGAGATTGGGAATGCCAGAGTGTGTGTGAGAGATAGGGAATCCCCGAGTGTGTGTGAGAGATAGGGAATCCCCGAGTGTGTGTGAGAGATAGGGAATCCCTGGGTGTGTGTGAGAGATAAGGAATCCCCGAGAGTGTGTGAGAGAAAGGGAATCCCCGAGTGTGTGCGAGAGAAAGGGAATCCCCGAGTCTTGGTGAGAGATAGTAAATCCCCGAGTCTTGGTGAGAGATAGTGAATCCCCGAGCCTAGGTGAGAGATAGTGAATCCCAGAGTGTGTGAGAGAGAAAGGGAATCCCCGAGTGTGTGCGAGAGAAAGGGAATCCCCGTTTGTGGATGAGAGAGAGTGAATCCCCGAGCCTGAGTGAGAAATAGTGAATCCCAGAGTGTGTGTGAGAGATACGGAATCCCAGACAGTCCTCGAGCGTGTGTGAGAGATAGGGAATCCCAGAGTGTGTGCGAGAGAAAGGGAATCCCAGAGTGTGTGAGAGAAAGGGAATCCCCGAGTGTGTGCGAGAGAAAGGGAATCCCCGATTCTGGATGAGAGATAGTAAATCCGCGAGCCTGAGTGAGAAATATTGAATCCCAGAGTGTGTGTGAGAGATAGGGAATGCCAGAGTGTGTGTGAGAGATAGGGAATCCCCGAGTGTGTGTGAGAGATAAGGAATCCCCGAGAGTGTGTGAGAGATAAGGAATCCCCGAGAGTGTGTGAGAGAAAGGGAATCCCCGAGTGTGTGCGAGAGAAAGGGAATCCCCGAGTCTTGGTGAGAGATAGTGAATCCCCGAGTCTTGGTGAGAGATAGTGAATCCCCGAGCCTGGGTGAGAGATAGTGAATCCCAGAGTGTGTGTGAGAGATAGGGAATCCCCGAGTGTGTGTGAGATATAGGGAATCCCAGAGTGTGTGTGAGAGATAGGGAATCCCAGAGTGTGTCTGAGAGGGAGGGAATCCCAGAGTGTCCCCGAGTGTGTGTGATAGAATCCCAGTGAGTCCCCGAGTGTGTGTGAGAGATTGGGAATCCTAGAGAGTCCCCGAGTGTGTGTGAGAGATAGGGAATCCCAGAGTGTCCCTGAGTGTGTGTGATAGAATCCCAGTGAGTACCCGAGTGTGTGAGAGCTAGGGAATCCCAGATTATCCCGGAGTGTGTGTGAGAGATAGGGAATTCCAGAGAGTTCCCGAGTATATGTGAGAGATAGGGAATTTCAGAGCGTTCCCGAGAATATGTGAGAGATAGGGAATCCCAGAGTGTCCCCGAGTTTTGTGTGAGAGATAGGGAATCCCAGAGAGTCCCCGAGTGTGTGTGATAGAATCCCAGAGAGTCCCTGAGAGTTTGTGAGAGATTGGGAATCCTAGAGAGTCCCCGAGTGTGTGTGAGAGATAGGGAATCCCAGAGAGTCCCCGAGTGTGTGTGAGAGATAGGGAATCCCAGAGTGTGTGCGAGAGAAAGGGAATCCCAGAGTGTGTGCGAGAGAAAGGTAATCCCAGAGTGTGTGCGAGAGAAAGGGAATCCCAGAGTGTGTGGGAGAGAAAGGGAATCCCCGAATCTGGGAGTGAGATAGTGAATCCCCGAGCCTGAGTGAGAAATAGTGAATCCCAGAGTGTGTGTGAGAGAAAGGGAATCCCCGAGAGTGAGCGAGAGAAAGGGAATCCCCGAGTCTGGGTGAGAGATAGTGAATTCCAGAGTGTGTGTGAGAGATAGGGAATCACAGAGTGTGTGTGAGAGGCAGGGAATCCCAACGAGTCCCCGAGTGTATGTGAGAGATAGGGAATTCCCCGAGTGTGTGTGAGAGATAGGGAATCACAGAGTGTCCCGGTGTGTGTGTGATCGAATCCCAGAGAGTCCATGAGTGTGTGTGAGAGAGTGGGAATCCTAGAGAGTCCCGGAGTGTGTGTGTGAGAGATAGGGAATCCCAGAGAGTCCCCGAGCGTGTGTGCGAGATAGGGAATCCCAGAGAGTGTGTGTGAGAAATAGGGAATCCCAGAGTGTGTGTGAGAGAAAGTGAATCCCCGAGAGTGTGCGAGAGAAAGGGAATCCCCGAGTCTGGTTGAGAGATAGTGAATCCCAGAGTGTGTGTGAGAGATAGGGAATCCCAGAGAGTTACCGAGTGTGTGTGAGAGGCAGGGAATCACAACGAGTCCCCGAGTGTGTGTGAGAGATAGGGAATTACCCCAGTGTGTGTGAGATATAGGGAATCCCAGAGTGTGTGTGAGAGATAGGGAATCCCGGAGTGCGTGTGAGAGATAGGGAATCCCAAAGTGTCCCCGAGTGTGTGTGACAAAGAGGGAATCCCAGAGAGTCCCCGAGTGTGTCTGAGAGATAGGGAAACCCAGAGAGTTCCCGAGTGTGCGTGAGAGATAGGGAATCCCATAGAGTCCCCGAGTATGAGAGATAGGGAATCCCCGCGTGTGTGTGAGAGGTAGGGAATCCCAGAGTGTCCCCGAGTGTGTGTGAGGGAATCCCAGAGAGTCCCCGAGTGTGTGTGAGAGATAGGGAATGCCAAAGAGTCCCCGAGTGTGTCTGAGAGACAGGGAATCCCCGAGTGTGTGCGAGAGAAAGGGAATCCACGAGTGTGCGAGAGAATGGGAATCCACGAGTCTGGTTGAGAGATAGTGAATCCCAGAGTGTGTGTGATAGCTAGAGAATCTCCGAGTGTGTGTGATAGTTAGAGAATCCCCGAGTGTGTGTGAGAGATAGGGAATCACAGAGTGTCCCGGTGTGTGTGTGATCGAATCCCAGAGAGTCCATGAGTGTGTGTGAGAGATTGGGAATCCTAGAGAGTCCCGGAGTGTGTGTGAGAGATAGGGAATCCCAGAGAGTCCCCGAGCGTGTGTGCGAGATAGGGAATCCCAGAGTGTGTGCGAGAGCAAGGGAATCCCAGAGTGTGTGTGAAAGAAAGGGAATCCCCGAGTGTGTGCGAGAGAAAGGGAATCCCCGAGTGTGTGCGAGAGAAAGGGAATCCCAGAGTGTGTGCGAGAGAAAGGGAATCCCCGATTCTGGGTGAGTGATAGAGAGTCCCCGAGTTTGTGTGAGAGATAGGGAATCCCAGAGTGTGTGTGACAGATAGGGAATCCCTGGGTGTGTGTGAGATACGGAATCCCCGAGAGAGTGCGAGAGAAAGGGAACCCCGAGAGTGTGCGAGAGAAAGGGAATCCACGAGTGGATTCTGGTTGAGAGATAGTGAATCCCAGAGCCTGGGTGAGAGATAGTGAATCCCCGAGTGTGTGTGATAGCTGAAGAATCCCCGAGTGTGTGTGATAGTTAGAGAATCCCCGAGTGTGTGTGAGAGATAGGGAATCCCAGAGTGTCCCGGTGTGTGTGTGATCGAATCCCAGAGAGTCCATGAGTGTGTGTGAGTGATTGGGAATCCTAGGGAGTCCCCGAGTGTGTTTGAGAGATAGGGAATCCCAGAGAGTCCCCGAGCATGTGTGTGAGATAGGGAATCCCAGAGTGTGTGCGAGAGAAAGGGAATCCCAGAGTGTGTGCGAGAGAAAGGGAATCCCAGAGTGTGTGAGAGAGAAAGGGAATCCCAGAGTGTGTGAGAGAGAAAGGGAATCCCCGAGTGTGTGCGAGAGAAAGGGAATCCCCGTTTCTGGATGAGAGAGAGTGAATCCCCGAGCCTGAGTGAGAAATAGTGAATCCCAGAGTGTGTGTGAGAGCAAGGGAATCCCCGAGTGTGTGTGAGAGCAAGGGAATCCCCGAGTGTGTGCGAGAGAAAGGGAATCCCCGAGTGTGTGCGAGAGAAAGGGAATCCCAGAGTGTCCAGGTGTGTGTGTGATCGAATCCCAGAGAGTCCATGAGTGTGTGTGAGTGATTGGGAATCCTAGGGAGTCCCCGAGTGTGTGTGAGAGATAGGGAATCCCAGAGAGCCCCCGAGCGTGTGTGTGAGATAGGGAATCCCAGAGTGTGTGCGAGAGAAAGGGAAACCCAGAGTGTGTGAGAGAGAAAGGGAATACCAGAGTGTGTGAGAGAGAAAGGGAATCCCCGAGTGTGTGCGAGAGAAAGGGAATCCCCGTTTCTGGATGAGAGAGAGTGAATCCCCGAGCCTGAGTGAGAAATAGTGAATCCCAGAGTGTGTGTGAGAGATAGGGAATCCCCGAGTGTTTGTGAGATCAAGGGAATCCCCGAGTGTGTGTGAGAGAAAGGGAATCCCCGAGTGTGTGCGAGAGAAAGGGAATCCCCGAGTGTGTGCGAGAGAAAGGGAATCTCCGAGTCTGGTTGAGAGATAGTGAATCGCCGAGCCTGGGTGAGAGATAGTGAATCCCAGAGTGTGTGTGAGAGATAGGGAATCCCAGAGAGTTACCGAGTGTGTGTGAGAGGTAGGGAATCCCAGCGACTCCCCAAGTGTGTGTGAGAGATAGGGAATTCCCGAGTGTGTGTGAGATATAGGGAATCCCGGAGTGTGTGTGAGAGATAGGTAATCCCAGAGTGTGTGTGAGAGATAGGGAATCCCAGAGTGTCCCCGAGTGTGTGTGATAGAATCCCAGTGAGTCCCCGAGTGTGTGTGAGATACAGAATCCCAGAGAGTCCCCCAGTGTGTGTGAGAGATAGGGAATCCCAGACTGTCCCCGAGTGTGTGTGAGAGATAGGGAATTCCAGAGAGTTCCCGAGTATATGTGAGAGATAGGGAATCCCAGAGAGTCCCCGAGTGCGTGTGTGAGATAGGCAATCCCAGACTGTCCTGGAGTGTGTGTGAGAGATAGGGAATTCCAGAGAGTTCCCGAGAATACGTGAGAGATAGGGAATTCCAGAGGGTTCCCGAGTATATGTGAGAGATAGGGAATTCCAGAGTGTCCCCAAGTGTGTGTGAGAGATAGGGAATCCCAGCGTGTCCCCGAGTGTGTGTGAGAAATAGGGAATCCCAGAGAGTCCCCGAGTGTGTGTGATAGACTCCCAGAGAGTCCCTGAGAGTGTGTGAGAGATTTGGAATCCTAGAGAGTCCCCGAGTGTGTGTGAGAGATAGGGAATCCCAGAGTGTCCCCGAGTGTGTGTGAGAGATAAGGAATCCCAGATTGTCCCCGAGTGTGTGTGAGAGATAGTGAATCCCAGAGAGTCCCCGAGTGTGTGTGAGAGAGATAGGGAATCCCAGAGTGTCCCCGAGTGTGTGTGAGAGATAGGGAATCCCAGAGAGTCCCCGAGTGTGTGTGAGAGATAGGGAATCCCTGAGTGTGTGCGAGAGAAAGGGAATCCCTGAGTGTGTGCGAGAGAAAGGGAATCCCAGAGTGTGTGCGAGAGAAAGGGAATCCCCGAATCTGGGAGTGAGATAGTGAATCCCCGAGCCTGAATGAGAAATAGTGAATCCCAGAGTGTGTGTGAGAGATAGTGAATCCCAGAGTGTGTGTGAGAGATAGGGAATCCCTGGGTGTGTGTGAGAGATAGGGAATCCCAGAGAGTCCCCGAGCGTGTGTGTGAGATAGGGAATCCCAGAGTGTGTGCGAGAGAAAGGGAATCCCAGAGTGTGTGAGAGAGAAAGGGAATCCCCGAGTGTGTGCGAGAGAAAGGGAATCACCGTTTCTGGATGAGAGAGAGTGAATCCCCGAGCCTGAGTGAGAAATAGTGAATCCCAGAGTGTGTGTGAGAGATAGGGAATCCCAGAGAGTCCCCGAGCGTGTGTGTGAGATAGGGAATCCCAGAGTGTGTGCGAGAGAAAGGGAATCCCAGAGTGTGTGCGAGAGAAAGGGAATCCCAGAGTGTGTGAGAGAGAAAGGGAATCCCCGAGTGTGTGCGAGAGAAAGGGAATCCCCGTTTCTGGATGAGAGAGAGTGAATCCCCGAGCCTTAGTGAGAAATAGTGAATCCCAGAGTGTGTGTGAGAGATAGGGAATCCCAGAGTGTGTGCGAGAGAAAGGGAATCCCCGAGTGTGTGCGAGAGAAAGGGAATTCCCGATTCTGGATGAGAGATAGTGAATCCCCGAGCCTGAGTGAGAAATAGTGAATCCCAGAGTGTGTGTGAGAGATAGGGAATGCCAGAGTGTGTGTGAGAGATAGGGAATGCCAGAGTGTGTGTGAGAGATAGGGAATCCCCGAGTGTGTGTGAGAGATAGGGAATCCCTGGGTGTGTGTGAGAGATAAGGAATCCCGGAGAGTGTGTGAGAGAAAGGGAATCCCCGAGTGTGTGCGAGAGAAAGGGAATCCCCGAGTCTTGGTGAGAGATAGTGAATCCCCGAGTCTTGGTGAGAGGTAGTGAATCCCCGAGCCTGGGTGAGAGATAGTGAATCCCAGAGTGTGTGTGAGAGATAGGGAATGCCCGAGTGTGTGTGAGATATAGGGAATTCCGGAGTGTGTGTGAGAGATAGGGAATTCCCGAGTGTGTTTGAGAGATAGGGAATCCCAGGGAGTCCCCGAGTGTGTGTGAGCGATAGGGAATCCCAGAGAGTTCCGGAGTGTGCGTGAGAGATAGGGAATCCGAGAGAGACCCTGAGTGTGCGTGAGAGGTAGGGAATCCACGAGTGTGTGTGAGAGATAGGGAATCCGGGAGTGTCCCCGTGAGTGTGTGTGAGCGATAGGGAATCCCCAAGTGTGTGTGAGAGAGAGGGAATCCCAGAGACTCCCCGAGTGTGTCTGAGAGATAGGGAATCCCAGACTGTCCCCGTGTGTGTGTGAGAGATAGGGAATCCCAGAGAGTCCTCGAGAGTGTGAAAGAGATAGGGAATCCCAGACTGTCCCCGAGTGTGTGTGTGAGACACGGAATCCCGGAGAGTCCCCGAGTGTGTGTGAGAGAGGGAATCCCTGACTGTCCGCGATTGTGTGTGAGAGATAGGGAATCCCGAGGGTGAGTGAGAGTTTGGGAATCTCAGAGTGTCCCCGAGTGTGTGTGAGAGATAGGGAATCCCAGACTGTCCCCGAGTGTGTGTGAGAGAGAGGGAATCCCAGAGAGTCCCCGAGTGTGTGTGAGAGATAGGGAATCCCAGAGTGTCCCCGAGTGTGTCAGAGATAGGGAATCTCAGAGTGTCTCCGAGTGTGCGTGAGAGTTAGGGATTCCCAGAGAGTTCGCGAGTGTGTGAGAGAGATACGGAATGCCAGAGAGTTCCCGAGTGTGTGAGAGGCAGTGAATCCCAGGGAGTCCCCGAGTATGTGTGAGAGATAGGGAATCCCCGAGTGTGTGAGAGAGATAGGGAATCCTGGAGTGTCCCCGAGAGTGTGAGAGAGAGAAGGAATCCCAGAGAGTCCCCGAGTGTGTGTGAAAGATAGGGAATCCTGTAGTGTGTGTGTGAGATAGGGAATCCCAGAGAGTCCCCGAGTGTGTGTGAGAGATAGGGGATCCCAAAGAGTCCCCGAGTGTGTGTGAGAGATAGGGAATCCCCGAGTGTGTGTGAGAGAGGGAATCCCAGACTGTCCCCGAGTGTGTGTGAGAGATAGGGAATCCCAGAGAGTCCCCGAGTGTTTTTGAGAGATAGGGAATCCCAGAGAGTCCCCGAGTGTGTGTGAGCGATAGGGAATCCCAGAGAGTTCCCGAGTGTGCGTGAGAGATAGGGATTCCCCGAGTGTGTGTGAGAGGTAGGGAATCCCCGAGTGTATGTGAGAGGTAGGGAATCCCAGAGAGTCCCCTAGTGTGTGTGAGAGATAGGGAATCCCAGACTGTCCCCGAGTGTGTGTGAGAGATAGGGAATCCCAGAGAGTCCCTGAGTGTGTGTGAGAGGTAGGGAATCCCCGAGTGCGTGTGAGAGATAGGGAATCCCAGAGTTTGCCCGAGTGTGCGTGAGAGTTAGGGATTCCCAGAGAGTCCCCGAGTGTGTGTGAGAGATAGGGAATCCCAGAGTGTCGTCGAGAGTGTGCAAGAGATAGGGAATCCCAGAGATTCCCCGAGTGTGTGTGAGAGATAGGGAATCCCAGAGTGTCCCCGAGTGTGTGTGAGAGATAGGGAATCCCAGAGTGTCCCCGAGTGTGTGTGAGAGAGGGAATCCCAGACTGTCCCCGAGTGTGTGTGAGAGATAGGGAAATCCAGAGTGTGTGTGAGAGATAGGGAATGCCAGAGTGTGTGTGAGAGATAGGGAATCTCCGAGTGTGTGTGAGAGATAGGGAATCCCTGGGTGTCTGAGAGATAAGGAATCCCCGAGATTGTGTGAGAGAAAGGGAATCCCCGAGTGTGTGCGAGAGAAAGGGAATCCCCGAGTCTTGGTGAGAGATAGTGAATCCCCGAGTCTTGGTGAGAGATAGTGAATCCCCGAGCCTGGGTGAGAGATAGTGAATCCCAAAGTGTGTGTGTGAGAGATAGGGAATCCCCGAGTGTGTGTGAGATATAGGGAATCCCGGAGTGTGTGTGAGAGATAGGGAATCCCAGAGTGTGTATGAGATGGAGGGAATCCCAGAGTGTCCCCGAGTGTGTGTGATAGAATCCCAGTGAGTTCCCGAGTGTTTGTGAGATACAGAATCCCAGAGAGTCCACCAGTGTGTGTGAGAGATAGGGAATCCCAGAGTGTGTGTGAGATATAGGGAATCCCAGAGTGTGTGTGAGATATACGGAATCCCAGAGTGTGTGTGAGATATAGGGAATCCCGGAGTGTGTGTGAGAGATAGGGAATCCCAGAGTGTGTGTGAGAGGGAGGGAATCCCAGAGTGTCCCCGAGTGTGTGTGATGGAATCCCAGAGAGTCCCCGAGTGTGTGTGATAGAATCCCAGTGAGTCCCCGAGTGTGTGAGAGCTAGGGAATCCCAGAGTGTCCCGGAGTGTGTGTGAGAGATAGGGAATTCCAGAGAGTTCCCGAGTATATGTGAGAGATAGGGAATCCCAGAGAGTCCCCGAGTGTGTGTGTGAGATTGGGGATCCACGAGTGTGTGTGAGAGATAGGGAATTCCAGAGAGTTCCCGAGTATATGTGAGAGATAGGGAATTCCAGAGCGTTCCCGAGTAGATGTGAGAGATAGGGAATCCCAGAGTGTCCCCGAGTGTGTGTGAGAGATAGGGAATTCCAGAGTTTCACCGAGTGTGTGTGAGAAATAGGGAATCCCAGAGAGTCCCCTAGTTAGTGTGAGAAATAGGGAATCCCAGAGAGTCCCCGAATGTGTGTGAGAGATAGGGAATACCAGAGAGGCCCCGAGTGTGTGTGAGAGATAGGGAATCCCCGAGTGTGTGCGAGAGAAAGGGAATCCACGATTGTGCGAGAGAATGGGAATCCACGCGTCTGGTTGACAGATAGTGAATCCCAGAGTGTGTGTGATAGCTAGAGAATCTCCGAGTGTGTGTGATAGTTAGAGAATCCCCGAGTGTGTGTGAGAGATAGGGAATCACAGAGTGTCCCGGTATGCGTGTGATCGAATCCCAGAGAGTCCATGAGTGTGTGTGAGAGATTGGGAATCCTAGTGAGTCCCGGAGTGTGTGTGAGAGATCGGGAATCCCAGAGAGTCCCCGAGCGTGTGTGCGAGATAGGGAATCCCAGAGTGTGTACGAGAGAAAGGGAATCCCAGAGTGTGTGAGAGAGAAAGGGAATCCCAGAGTGTGTGAGAGAGAAAGGGAATCCCAGAGTGTGTACGAGAGAAAGGGAATCCCAGAGTGTGTACGAGAGAAAGGGAATCCCAGAGTGTGTGAGAGAGAAAGGGAATCCCCGAGTGTGTACGAGAGAAAGGGAATCCCAGAGTGTGTACGAGAGAAAGGGAATCCCAGAGTGTGTGAGAGAGAAAGGGAATCCCCGAGTGTGTGCGAGAGAAAGGGAATCCCCGATTCTGGATGAGAGATAGTGAATCCCCGAGCCTGAGTGAGAAATCGTGAATCCCAGAGTGTGTGTGAGAGATAGGGAATGCCAGAGTGTGTGTGAGAGATAGGGAATCCCCGAGTGTGTGTGAGAGATAGTGAATCCCTGAGTGTGTGTGAGAGATAGGGAATACCTGGGTGTGTGTGAGAGATAAGGAATCCCCGAGAGTGTGTGAGAGAAAGGGAATCCCCGAGTGTGTGCGAGAGATAGTGAATCCCCGAGTCTTGGTGAGAGATAGTGAATCCCCGAGCCTAGGTGAGAGATAGTGAATCCCAGAGTGTGTGAGAGAGAAAGGGAATCCCCGAGTGTGTGTGAGAGAAAGGGAATCCCCGTTTGTGGATGAGAGAGAGTGAATCCCCGAGCCTGAGTGAGAAATAGTGAATCCCAGAGTGTGTGTGAGAGATACGGAATCCCAGACAGTCCCCGAGCGTGTGTGAGAGATAGGGAATCCCAGAGTGTGTGCGAGAGAAAGGGAATCCCAGAGTGTGTGCGAGAGAAAGGGAATCCCAGAGTGTGTGAGAGAAAGGGAATCCCCGAGTGTGTGCGAGAGAAAGGGAATCCCCGATTCTGGATGAGAGATAGTGAATCCCCGAGCCTGAGTGAGAAATATTGAATCCCAGAGTGTGTGTGAGAGATAGGGAATGCCAGAGTGTGTGTGAGAGATAGGGAATCCCTGGGTGTGTGTGAGAGATAAGGAATCCCCGAGAGTGTGTGAGAGAAAGGGAATCCCCGAGTGTGTGCGAGAGAAAGGGAATCCCCGAGTCTTGGTGAGAGATAGTGAATACCCGAGTCTTGGTGAGAGATAGTGAATACCCGAGTCTTGGTGAGAGATAGTGAATCCCCGAGCCTGGGTGAGAGATAGTGAATCCCAGAGTGTGTGTGAGAGATAGGGAATCCCCGAGTGTGTGTGAGAGATAGGGAATCCCCGAGTGTGTGTGAGATATAGGGAATCCCAGAGTGTGTGTGAGAGATAGGGAATCCCAGAGTGTGTCTGAGAGGGAGGGAATCCCAGAGTGTCCCCGAGTGTGTGTGATAGAATCCCAGTGAGTCCCCGAGTGTGTGTGAGAGATTGGGAATCCTAGAGAGTCCCCGAGTGTGTGTGAGAGATAGGGAATCCCAGAGTGTCCCTGAGTGTGTGTGATAGAATCCCAGTGAGTCCCCGAGTGTGTGAGAGCTAGGGAATCCCAGAGTGTCCCGGAGTGTGTGTGAGAGATAGGGAATTCCAGAGAGTTCCCGAGTATATGTGAGAGATAGGGAATTTCAGAGCGTTCCCGAGTATATGTGAGAGATAGGGAATCCCAGAGTGTCCCCGAGTGTGTGTGAGAGATAGGGAATTCCAGAGTTTCACCGAGTGTGTGTGAGAAATAGGGAATCCCAGAGAGTCCCCTAGTGTGTGTGAGAAATAGGGAATCCCAGAGAGTCCCCGAGTGTGTGTGATAGAATCCCAGAGAGTCCCTTAGAGTTTGTGAGAGATTGGGAATCCTAGAGAGTCCCCGAGTGTGTGTGAGAGATAGGGAATCCCAGAGAGTCACGGAGTGTGTTTGAGAGATAGGGAATCCCAGAGAGTTCCCCAGTGTGCATGAGAGATATGAAATCCCATTAATTCCCCGAGTGTGAGAGATAGGGAAATCCTGCGTGTGTGTGAGATATAGGGAATCCCAGAGTGTCCTCGAGTGTGTGTGAGAGATAGGAAATCCCAGAGAGTTCCCGAGTGTGTGTGAGAGATAGGGAATCCCAGAGTGTGTGCGAGAGAAAGGGAATCCCAGAGTGTGTGGGAGAGAAAGGGAATCCCCGAGTGTGTGTAGAGAAAGGGAATCCCCGAATCTGGGAGTGAGATAGTGAATCCCCGAGCCTGAGTGAGAAATAGTGAATCCCAGAGTGTGTGTGAGAGAAAGGGAATCCCCGAGAGTGAGCGAGAGAAAGGGAATCCCCGAGTCTGGGTGAGAGATAGTGAATTCCAGAGTGTGTGTGAGAGATAGGGAATCACAGAGTGTGTGTGAGAGGTAGGGAATCCCAGAGAGTTACCGAGTGTGTGTGAGAGGCAGGGAATCCCAACGAGTCCCCGAGTGTATGTGAGAGATAGGGAATTCCCCGAGTGTGTGTGAGAGATAGGGAATCACAGAGTGTCCCGGTGTGTGTGTGATCGAATCCCAGAGAGTCCATGAGTGTGTGTGAGAGATTGGGAATCCTAGAGAGTCCCGGAGTGTGTGTGAGTGATAGGGAATCCCAGAGAGTCCCCGAGCGTGTGTGCGAGATAGGGAATCCCAGAGAGTTACCGAGTGTGTGTGAGAGGCAGGGAATCTCAACGAGTCCCCGAGTGTGTGTGAGAGATAGGGAATTACCTCAGTGTGTGTGATATAGTGAATCCCAGAGTGTGTGTGAGAGATAGGGAATCCCGGAGTGCGTGTGAGAGATCGGGAATCCCAGAGTGTCCCCGAGTGTGTGTGACAAAGAGGGAATCCCAGAGAGTCCCCGAGTGTGTGCGAGAAATAGGGAATCCCAGAGAGTCCCCGAGTGTGTCTGAGAGATAGGGAAACCCAGAGAGTTCCCGAGTGTGCGTGAGAGATAGGGAATCCCATAGAGTCCCCGAGTATGAGAGATAGGGAATCCCCGCGTGTGTGTGAGAGGTAGGGAATCCCAGAGTGTCCCCGAGTGTGTGTGAGGGAATCCCAGAGAGTCCCCGAGTGTGTGTGAGAGATAGGGAATCCCAGAGAGGCCCCGAGTGTGTGTGAGAGATAGGGAATCCCATAGTGACCACGATTGTGTGTGAGTGGTAGGGAATCCCAGGGTGTCCCCGAGTGTGTGTGATTGAATCCCAGAGAGTCTCGAGTGTGTGTGAGAGATAGGGAATGCCAAAGATTCCCCGAGTGTGTCCGAGAGACAGGGAATCCCCGAGTGTGTGCGAGAGAAAGGGAATCCACGAGTGTGCGAGAGAATGGGAATCCACGAGTCTGGTTGAGAGATAGTGAATCCCAGAGTGTGTGTGATAGCTAGAGAATCTCCGAGTGTGTGTGATAGTTAGAGAATCCCCGAGTGTGTGTGAGAGATAGGGAATCACAGAGTGTCCCGGTGTGTGTGTGATCGAATCCCAGAGAGTCCATGAGTGTGTGTGAGAGATTGGGAATCCTAGAGAGTCCCGGAGTGCGTGTGAGAGATAGGGAATCCCAGAGAGTCCCCAAGCATGTGTGCGAGATAGGGAATCCCAGAGTGTGTGGGAGAGCAAGGGAATCCCAGAGTGTGTGTGAGAGAAAGGGAATCCCCGAGGTAGTGCGAGAGAAAGGGAATCCCAGAGTGTGTGCGAGAGAAAGGGAATCCCAGAGTGTGTGCGAGAGAAAGGGAATCCCCGATTCTGGGTGAGTGATAGAGAGTCCCCGAGCGTGTGTGAGAGATAGGGAATCCCAGAGTGTGTGTGACAGATAGGGAATCCCTGGGTGTGTGTGAGATAGGGAATCCCCGAGAGAGTGCGAGAGAAAGGGAACCCCGAGAGTGTGCGAGAGAAAGGGAATCCACGAGTGGATTCTGGTTGAGAGATAGTGAATCCCAGAGCCTGGGTGAGAGATAGTGAATCCCCGAGTGTGTGTGATAGCTGGAGAATCCCCGAGTGTGTGTGATAGTTAGAGAATCCCCGAGTGTGTGTGAGAGATAGGGAATCCCAGACTGTCCCGGTGTGTGTGTGATCGAATCCCAGAGAGTCCATGAGTGTGTGTGAGTGATTGGGAATCCTAGGGAGTCCCCGAGTGTGTGTGAGAGATAGGGAATCCCAGAGAGTCCCCGAGCGTGTGTGTGAGATAGGGAATCCCAGAGTGTGTGCGAGAGAAAGGGAATCCCCGAGTGTGTGAGAGAGAAAGGGAATCCCCGAGTGTGTGCAAGAGAAAGGGAATCCCCGTTTCTGGATGAGAGAGAGTGAATCCCCGAGCCTGAGTGAGAAATAGTGAATCCCCGAGTGTGTGTGAGAGATAGGGAATCCCCGAGTGTGTGTGAGAGCAAGGGAATCCCCGAGTGTGTGTGAGAGCAAGGGAATCCCCGAGTGTGTGCGAGAGAAAGGGAATCCCCGAGTGTGTGCGAGAGAAAGGGAATCCCGAGAGTGTGCGAGAGAAAGGGAATCTCCGAGTCTGGTTGAGAGATAGTGAATCGCCGAGCCTGGGTGAGAGATAGTGAATCCCAGAGTGTGTGTGAGAGATAGGGAATCCCTGAGTGTGTGTGAGAGATAGGGAATCCCAGAGAGTTACCGAGTGTGTGTGAGAGGTAGGGAATCCCAGCGACTTCCCAAGTGTGTGTGAGAGATAGGGAATTCCCGAGTGTGTGTGAGAGATAGGGAATCCCGGAGTGTGTGTGAGAGATAGGGAATCCCAGAGTGTGTGTGAGAGATAGGGAATCCCAGAGTGTCCCCGAGTGTGTGTGATAGAATCCCAGTGAGTCCCCGAGTGTGTGTGAGATACAGAATCCCAGAGAGTCCCCCAGTGTGTGTGAGAGATAGGGAATCCCAGACTGTCCCCGAGTGTGTGTGAGAGATAGGGAATTCCAGAGAGTTCCCGAGTATATGTGAGAGATAGGGAATCCCAGAGAGTCCCCGAGTGTGTGTGTGAGATAGGCAATCCCAGACTGTCCCGGAGTGTGTGTGAGAGATTGGGGATCCACGAGTGTGTGTGAGAGATAGGGAATTCCAGAGAGTTCCCGAGAATTCGTGAGAGATAGGGAATTTCAGAGGGTTCCCGAGTATATGTGAGAGATAGGGAATCCCAGAGTGTCCCCAAGTGTGTATGAGAGATAGGGAATCCCAACGTGTCCCCGAGTGTGTGTGAGAAATAGGGAATCCCAGAGAGTCCCCGAGTGTGTGTGAGAAATAGGGAATCCCAGAGAGTCCCCGAGTGTGTGTGATAGACTCCCAGAGAGTCCCTGAGAGTGTGTGAGAGATAGGGAATCCCAGAGTGTCCCCGAGTGTGTGTGAGAGATAGGGACTCCCAGGGAATCCCTGAGTGTGTGTGAGAGATAGGGAATCCCTGAGTGTGTGCGAGAGAAAGGGAATCCCAGAGTGTGTGCGAGAGAAAGGGAATCCCAGAGAGTGTGCGAGAGAAAGGGAATCCCCGATTCCGGGTGAGAGATAGTGAATCCCCGAGCCTGAATGAGAAATAGTGAATCCCAGAGGGTGTGTGAGAGATAGTGAATTCCAGAGTGTGTGTGAGAGATAGGGAATCCCTGGGTGTGTGTGAGAGATAGGGAATCCCAGAGAGTCCCCGAGCGTGTGTGTGAGATAGGGAATCCCAGAGTGTGTGCGAGAGAAAGGGAATCCCAGAGTGTGTGAGAGAGAAAGGGAATCCCCGCGTGTGTGCGAGAGAAAGGGAATCCCCGTTTCTGGATGAGAGAGAGTGAATCCCCGAGCCTGAGTGAGAAATAGTGAATCCCAGAGTGTGTGTGCGAGATAGGGAATCCCAGAGAGTCCCCGAGCGTGTGTGTGAGATAGGGAATCCCAGAATGTGTGTGAGAGATAGGGAATCCCAGAGTGTGTGCGAGAGAAAGGGAATCCCCGAGTGTGTGCGAGAGAAAGGGAATTCCCGATTCTGGATGAGAGATAGTGAATCCCCGAGCCTGAGTGAGAAATAGTGAATCCCAGAGTGTGTGTGAGAGATAGGGAATGCCAGAGTGTGTGTGAGAGATAGGGAATCCCCGAGTGTGTGTGAGAGATAGGGAATCCCTGGGTGTGTGTGAGAGATAAGGAATCCCCGAGTGTGTGCGAGAGAAAGGGAATCCCCGAGTCTTGGTGAGAGATACTGAATCCCCGAGTCTTGGTGAGAGGTAGTGAATCCCCGAGCCTGGGTGAGAGATAGTGAATCCCAGAGTGTGTGTGAGAGATAGGGAATGCCCGAGTGTGTGTGAGATATAGGGAATTCCGGAGTGTGTGTGAGAGGGAGGGAATCCCAGAGTGTCCCCGAGTGTGTGTGATCGAATCCCAGTGAGTCCCCGAGTGTGTGTGAGAGATTGGGAATCCTAGAGAGTCCCCGAGTGTGTGAGAGAGATAGGGAATCCCAGAGTGTCCCTGAGTGTGTGTGATAGAATCCCAGAGAGTCGCCGAGTGTGTGAGAGAGATAGGGAATCCCAGAGAGTCCCCGAGTGTGTGTGTGATAGAATCCCAGTGAGTCCCCGAGTGTGTGAGAGCTAGGGAATCCCAGAGTGTCCCGGAGTGTGTGTGAGAGATAGGGAATTCCAGAGAGTTCCCGAGTATATGTGAGAGATAGGGAATCCCAGAGAGTCCGCCAATGTGTGTGTGTGAGATTGGGGATCCACGAGTGTGTGTGAGAAATAGGGAATCCCAGAGAGTTCCCTAGTGTGTGTGAGAAATAGGGAATTCCAGAGAGTCCCCGAGTGTGTGTGATAGAATCCCAGAGAGTCCCTGAGAGTGTGTGAGAGATTGGGAATCCTAGAGAGTCCCCGAGTGTGTGTGAGAGATAGGGAATCCCAGAGAGTCACGGAGTGTGTTTGAGAGATAGGGAATCCCAGAGAGTCACGGAGTGTGTTTGAGAGATAGGGAATCCCAGAGAGTTCCCGAGTGTGCATGAGAGATAGGGAATCCCATTAAGTCCCCGCGTGTGAGTGATAGGGAATTCCCGCGTGTGTGTGAGAGATAGGGAATCCCAGAGTGTCCCCGAGTGTGTGTGAGAGAAAGGTAATCCCAGAGAGTCCTCGAGTGTGTGTGAGAGATAGGGAATCCCAGAGTGTGTGCGAGAGAAAGGGAATCCCAGAGTGTGTGGGAGAGAAAGGGAATCCCCGAGTGTGTGTAGAGAAAGGGAATCCCCGAATCTGGGAGAGAGATAGTGAATCCCCGAGCCTGAGTGAGAAATAGTGAATCCCAGAGTGTGTGTGAGAGAAAGGGAATCCCCGAGAGTGTGCGAGAGAAAGGGAATCCCCGAGTCTGGGTGAGAGATAATGAATCCCAGAGTGTGTGTGAGAGATAGGGAATCCCAGAGAGTTACCGAGTGTGTGTGAGAGGCAGGGAATCCCAACGAGTCCCCGAGTGTGTGAGAGAGATAGGGAATTCCCCCAGTGTGTGTGAGATATAGGGAATCCCGGAGTGTGTGTGAGAGATTGGGAATCCCGGAGTGCGTGTGAGAGATAAGGAATCCCAGAGTGTCCCCGAGTGTGTGTGACAAATAGGGAATCCCAGAGAGTCCCCGAGTGTGCGTGAGAAATAGGGAATCCCAGAGAGTCCCCGAGTGTGTGTGAGGGAATCCCAGAGAGTCCCCGAGTGTGTGTGAGAGATAGGGAATCCCATAGTGACCACGAGTGTGTGTGAGTGGTAGGGAATCCCAGGGTGTCCCCGAGTGTGTGTGATTGAATCCCAGAGAGTCTCGAGTGTGTGTGAGAGATAGGGAATGCCAAAGAGTACCCGAGTGTGTCTGAGAGACAGGGAATCCCCGAGTGTGTGCGAGAGAAAGGGAATCCACGAGTGTGGTTGAGAGATAGTGAATCCCAGAGTGTGTGTGATAGCTAGAGAATCTCCGAGTGTGTGTGATAGTTAGAGAATCCCCGAGTGTGTGTGAGAGATAGGGAATCCCAGAGAGTCCCCGAGCGTGTGTGCGAGATAGGGAATCCCAGAGTGTGTGCGAGAGAAAGGGAATCCCAGATTGTGTGAGAGAGAAAGGGAATCCCCGAGTGTATGCGAGAGAAAGGGAATCCCCGTTTGTGGATGAGAGAGAGTGAATCCCCGAGCCTGAGTGAGAAATAGTGAATCCCAGAGTGTGTGTGAGAGATAGGGAATCCCAGAGTGTGTGTGAGAAATAGGGAATCCCAGAGAGTCCCCTAGTGTGTGTGAGAAATAGGGAATCCCAGAGAGTCCCCGAGTGTGTGTGATAGAATCCCAGAGAGTCCCTTAGAGTTTGTGAGAGATTGGGAATCCTAGAGAGTCCCCGAGTGTGTGTGAGAGATAGGGAATCCCAGAGAGTCACGGAGTGTGTTTGAGAGATAGGGAATCCCAGAGAGTTCCCCAGTGTGCATGAGAGATATGAAATCCCATTAATTCCCCGAGTGTGAGAGATAGGGAAATCCTGCGTGTGTGTGAGATATAGGGAATCCCAGAGTGTCCTCGAGTGTGTGTGAGAGATAGGAAATCCCAGAGAGTTCCCGAGTGTGTGTGAGAGATAGGGAATCCCAGAGTGTGTGCGAGAGAAAGGGAATCCCAGAGTGTGTGGGAGAGAAAGGGAATCCCCGAGTGTGTGTAGAGAAAGGGAATCCCCGAATCTGGGAGTGAGATAGTGAATCCCCGAGCCTGAGTGAGAAATAGTGAATCCCAGAGTGTGTGTGAGAGAAAGGGAATCCCCGAGAGTGAGCGACAGAAAGGGAATCCCCGAGTCTGGGTGAGAGATAGTGAATTCCAGAGTGTGTGTGAGAGATAGGGAATCACAGAGTGTGTGTGAGAGGTAGGGAATCCCAGAGAGTTACCGAGTGTGTGTGAGAGGCAGGGAATCCCAACGAGTCCCCGAGTGTATGTGAGAGATAGGGAATTCCCCGAGTGTGTGTGAGAGATAGGGAATCACAGAGTGTCCCGGTGTGTGTGTGATCGAATCCCAGAGAGTCCATGAGTGTGTGTGAGAGATTGGGAATCCTAGAGAGTCCCGGAGTGTGTGTGAGTGATAGGGAATCCCAGAGAGTCCCCGAGCGTGTGTGCGAGATAGGGAATCCCAGAGAGTTACCGAGTGTGTGTGAGAGGCAGGGAATCTCAACGAGTCCCCGAGTGTGTGTGAGAGATAGGGAATTACCTCAGTGTGTGTGATATAGGGAATCCCAGAGTGTGTGTGAGAGATAGGGAATCCCGGAGTGCGTGTGAGAGATCGGGAATCCCAGAGTGTCCCCGAGTGTGTGTGACAAAGAGGGAATCCCAGAGAGTCCCCGAGTGTGTGCGAGAAATAGGGAATCCCAGAGAGTCCCCGAGTGTGTCTGAGAGATAGGGAAACCCAGAGAGTTCCCGAGTGTGCGTGAGAGATAGGGAATCCCATAGAGTCCCCGAGTATGAGAGATAGGGAATCCCCGCGTGTGTGTGAGAGGTAGGGAATCCCAGAGTGTCCCCGAGTGTGTGTGAGGGAATCCCAGAGAGTCCCCGAGTGTGTGTGAGAGATAGGGAATCCCAGAGAGGCCCCGAGTGTGTGTGAGAGATAGGGAATCCCATAGTGACCACGATTGTGTGTGAGTGGTAGGGAATCCCAGGGTGTCCCCGAGTGTGTGTGATTGAATCCCAGAGAGTCTCGAGTGTGTGTGAGAGATAGGGAATGCCAAAGATTCCCCGAGTGTGTCCGAGAGACAGGGAATCCCCGAGTGTGTGCGAGAGAAAGGGAATCCACGAGTGTGCGAGAGAATGGGAATCCACGAGTCTGGTTGAGAGATAGTGAATCCCAGAGTGTGTGTGATAGCTAGAGAATCTCCGAGTGTGTGTGATAGTTAGAGAATCCCCGAGTGTGTGTGAGAGATAGGGAATCACAGAGTGTCCCGGTGTGTGTGTGATCGAATCCCAGAGAGTCCATGAGTGTGTGTGAGAGATTGGGAATCCTAGAGAGTCCCGGAGTGCGTGTGAGAGATAGGGAATCCCAGAGAGTCCCCAAGCATGTGTGCGAGATAGGGAATCCCAGAGTGTGTGGGAGAGCAAGGGAATCCCAGAGTGTGTGTGAGAGAAAGGGAATCCCCGAGGTAGTGCGAGAGAAAGGGAATCCCAGAGTGTGTGCGAGAGAAAGGGAATCCCAGAGTGTGTGCGAGAGAAAGGGAATCCCCGATTCTGGGTGAGTGATAGAGAGTCCCCGAGCGTGTGTGAGAGATAGGGAATCCCAGAGTGTGTGTGACAGATAGGGAATCCCTGGGTGTGTGTGAGATAGGGAATCCCCGAGAGAGTGCGAGAGAAAGGGAACCCCGAGAGTGTGCGAGAGAAAGGGAATCCACGAGTGGATTCTGGTTGAGAGATAGTGAATCCCAGAGCCTGGGTGAGAGATAGTGAATCCCCGAGTGTGTGTGATAGCTGGAGAATCCCCGAGTGTGTGTGATAGTTAGAGAATCCCCGAGTGTGTGTGAGAGATAGGGAATCCCAGACTGTCCCGGTGTGTGTGTGATCGAATCCCAGAGAGTCCATGAGTGTGTGTGAGTGATTGGGAATCCTAGGGAGTCCCCGAGTGTGTGTGAGAGATAGGGAATCCCAGAGAGTCCCCGAGCGTGTGTGTGAGATAGGGAATCCCAGAGTGTGTGCGAGAGAAAGGGAATCCCCGAGTGTGTGAGAGAGAAAGGGAATCCCCGAGTGTGTGCGAGAGAAAGGGAATCCCCGTTTCTGGATGAGAGAGAGTGAATCCCCGAGCCTGAGTGAGAAATAGTGAATCCCCGAGTGTGTGTGAGAGATAGGGAATCCCCGAGTGTGTGTGAGAGCAAGGGAATCCCCGAGTGTGTGTGAGAGCAAGGGAATCCCCGAGTGTGTGCGAGAGAAAGGGAATCCCCGAGTGTGTGCGAGAGAAAGGGAATCCCGAGAGTGTGCGAGAGAAAGGGAATCTCCGAGTCTGGTTGAGAGATAGTGAATCGCCGAGCCTGGGTGAGAGATAGTGAATCCCAGAGTGTGTGTGAGAGATAGGGAATCCCTGAGTGTGTGTGAGAGATAGGGAATCCCAGAGAGTTACCGAGTGTGTGTGAGAGGTAGGGAATCCCAGCGACTTCCCAAGTGTGTGTGAGAGATAGGGAATTCCCGAGTGTGTGTGAGAGATAGGGAATCCCGGAGTGTGTGTGAGAGATAGGGAATCCCAGAGTGTGTGTGAGAGATAGGGAATCCCAGAGTGTCCCCGAGTGTGTGTGATAGAATCCCAGTGAGTCCCCGAGTGTGTGTGAGATACAGAATCCCAGAGAGTCCCCCAGTGTGTGTGAGAGATAGGGAATCCCAGACTGTCCCCGAGTGTGTGTGAGAGATAGGGAATTCCAGAGAGTTCCCGAGTATATGTGAGAGATAGGGAATCCCAGAGAGTCCCCGAGTGTGTGTGTGAGATAGGCAATCCCAGACTGTCCCGGAGTGTGTGTGAGAGATTGGGGATCCACGAGTGTGTGTGAGAGATAGGGAATTCCAGAGAGTTCCCGAGAATTCGTGAGAGATAGGGAATTTCAGAGGGTTCCCGAGTATATGTGAGAGATAGGGAATCCCAGAGTGTCCCCAAGTGTGTATGAGAGATAGGGAATCCCAACGTGTCCCCGAGTGTGTGTGAGAAATAGGGAATCCCAGAGAGTCCCCGAGTGTGTGTGAGAAATAGGGAATCCCAGAGAGTCCCCGAGTGTGTGTGATAGACTCCCAGAGAGTCCCTGAGAGTGTGTGAGAGATAGGGAATCCCAGAGTGTCCCCGAGTGTGTGTGAGAGATAGGGACTCCCAGGGAATCCCTGAGTGTGTGTGAGAGATAGGGAATCCCTGAGTGTGTGCGAGAGAAAGGGAATCCCAGAGTGTGTGCGAGAGAAAGGGAATCCCAGAGAGTGTGCGAGAGAAAGGGAATCCCCGATTCCGGGTGAGAGATAGTGAATCCCCGAGCCTGAATGAGAAATAGTGAATCCCAGAGGGTGTGTGAGAGATAGTGAATTCCAGAGTGTGTGTGAGAGATAGGGAATCCCTGGGTGTGTGTGAGAGATAGGGAATCCCAGAGAGTCCCCGAGCGTGTGTGTGAGATAGGGAATCCCAGAGTGTGTGCGAGAGAAAGGGAATCCCAGAGTGTGTGAGAGAGAAAGGGAATCCCCGCGTGTGTGCGAGAGAAAGGGAATCCCCGTTTCTGGATGAGAGAGAGTGAATCCCCGAGCCTGAGTGAGAAATAGTGAATCCCAGAGTGTGTGTGCGAGATAGGGAATCCCAGAGAGTCCCCGAGCGTGTGTGTGAGATAGGGAATCCCAGAATGTGTGTGAGAGATAGGGAATCCCAGAGTGTGTGCGAGAGAAAGGGAATCCCCGAGTGTGTGCGAGAGAAAGGGAATTCCCGATTCTGGATGAGAGATAGTGAATCCCCGAGCCTGAGTGAGAAATAGTGAATCCCAGAGTGTGTGTGAGAGATAGGGAATGCCAGAGTGTGTGTGAGAGATAGGGAATCCCCGAGTGTGTGTGAGAGATAGGGAATCCCTGGGTGTGTGTGAGAGATAAGGAATCCCCGAGTGTGTGCGAGAGAAAGGGAATCCCCGAGTCTTGGTGAGAGATACTGAATCCCCGAGTCTTGGTGAGAGGTAGTGAATCCCCGAGCCTGGGTGAGAGATAGTGAATCCCAGAGTGTGTGTGAGAGATAGGGAATGCCCGAGTGTGTGTGAGATATAGGGAATTCCGGAGTGTGTGTGAGAGGGAGGGAATCCCAGAGTGTCCCCGAGTGTGTGTGATCGAATCCCAGTGAGTCCCCGAGTGTGTGTGAGAGATTGGGAATCCTAGAGAGTCCCCGAGTGTGTGAGAGAGATAGGGAATCCCAGAGTGTCCCTGAGTGTGTGTGATAGAATCCCAGAGAGTCGCCGAGTGTGTGAGAGAGATAGGGAATCCCAGAGAGTCCCCGAGTGTGTGTGTGATAGAATCCCAGTGAGTCCCCGAGTGTGTGAGAGCTAGGGAATCCCAGAGTGTCCCGGAGTGTGTGTGAGAGATAGGGAATTCCAGAGAGTTCCCGAGTATATGTGAGAGATAGGGAATCCCAGAGAGTCCGCCAATGTGTGTGTGTGAGATTGGGGATCCACGAGTGTGTGTGAGAAATAGGGAATCCCAGAGAGTTCCCTAGTGTGTGTGAGAAATAGGGAATTCCAGAGAGTCCCCGAGTGTGTGTGATAGAATCCCAGAGAGTCCCTGAGAGTGTGTGAGAGATTGGGAATCCTAGAGAGTCCCCGAGTGTGTGTGAGAGATAGGGAATCCCAGAGAGTCACGGAGTGTGTTTGAGAGATAGGGAATCCCAGAGAGTCACGGAGTGTGTTTGAGAGATAGGGAATCCCAGAGAGTTCCCGAGTGTGCATGAGAGATAGGGAATCCCATTAAGTCCCCGCGTGTGAGTGATAGGGAATTCCCGCGTGTGTGTGAGAGATAGGGAATCCCAGAGTGTCCCCGAGTGTGTGTGAGAGAAAGGTAATCCCAGAGAGTCCTCGAGTGTGTGTGAGAGATAGGGAATCCCAGAGTGTGTGCGAGAGAAAGGGAATCCCAGAGTGTGTGGGAGAGAAAGGGAATCCCCGAGTGTGTGTAGAGAAAGGGAATCCCCGAATCTGGGAGAGAGATAGTGAATCCCCGAGCCTGAGTGAGAAATAGTGAATCCCAGAGTGTGTGTGAGAGAAAGGGAATCCCCGAGAGTGTGCGAGAGAAAGGGAATCCCCGAGTCTGGGTGAGAGATAATGAATCCCAGAGTGTGTGTGAGAGATAGGGAATCCCAGAGAGTTACCGAGTGTGTGTGAGAGGCAGGGAATCCCAACGAGTCCCCGAGTGTGTGAGAGAGATAGGGAATTCCCCCAGTGTGTGTGAGATATAGGGAATCCCGGAGTGTGTGTGAGAGATTGGGAATCCCGGAGTGCGTGTGAGAGATAAGGAATCCCAGAGTGTCCCCGAGTGTGTGTGACAAATAGGGAATCCCAGAGAGTCCCCGAGTGTGCGTGAGAAATAGGGAATCCCAGAGAGTCCCCGAGTGTGTGTGAGGGAATCCCAGAGAGTCCCCGAGTGTGTGTGAGAGATAGGGAATCCCATAGTGACCACGAGTGTGTGTGAGTGGTAGGGAATCCCAGGGTGTCCCCGAGTGTGTGTGATTGAATCCCAGAGAGTCTCGAGTGTGTGTGAGAGATAGGGAATGCCAAAGAGTACCCGAGTGTGTCTGAGAGACAGGGAATCCCCGAGTGTGTGCGAGAGAAAGGGAATCCACGAGTGTGGTTGAGAGATAGTGAATCCCAGAGTGTGTGTGATAGCTAGAGAATCTCCGAGTGTGTGTGATAGTTAGAGAATCCCCGAGTGTGTGTGAGAGATAGGGAATCCCAGAGAGTCCCCGAGCGTGTGTGCGAGATAGGGAATCCCAGAGTGTGTGCGAGAGAAAGGGAATCCCAGATTGTGTGAGAGAGAAAGGGAATCCCCGAGTGTATGCGAGAGAAAGGGAATCCCCGTTTGTGGATGAGAGAGAGTGAATCCCCGAGCCTGAGTGAGAAATAGTGAATCCCAGAGTGTGTGTGAGAGATAGGGAATCCCAGAGTGTGTGTGAGAGATAGGGAATCCCAGAGTGTGTGTGAGAGCAAGGGAATCCCCGAGTGTGTGTGAGAGAAAGGGAATCCCCGAGTGTGTGCGAGAGAAAGGGAATCCCAGAGAGTCCCCGAGTGTGTGTGAGAGATAGGGAATCACAGAGTGTGTGCGAGAGAAAGGGAATCCCAGATTGTGTGAGAGAGAAAGGGAATCCCCGAGTGTGTGCGAGAGAAAGGGAATCCCCGTTTGTGGATGAGAGAGAGTGAATCCCCGAGCCTGAGTGAGAAATAGTGAATCCCAGAGTGTGTGTGAGAGATAGGGAATCCCAGAGTGTGTGTGAGAGAAAGGGAATCCCAGAGTGTGTGTGAGAGATAGGGAATCCCAGAGTGTGTGTGAGAGATAGGGAATCCCAGAGTGTGTGTGAGAGCAAGGGAATCCCCGAGTGTGTGTGACAGAAAGGGAATCCCCGAGTGTGTGCGAGAGAAAGGGAATCCCAGAGAGTCCCCGAGTGTGTGTGAGAGATAGGGAATCCCAGAGTGTGTGCGAGAGAAAGGGAATCCCAGAGTGTGTGCGAGAGAAAGGGAATCCCAGAGTGTGTGTGAGAGAAAGGGAATCCACGAGTGTGTGCGAGAGAAAGGGAACCCCGAGTTTGTGCG